>NC_092288.1:16521412-16536412 GCF_036320965.1 Panulirus ornatus | reverse complement strand
GTGGAGGGGAACAGTAGACCACGGGAGGAGTCCTTCTCCTCCTCCGTGATCCTCACCATTTTCACACACACACACACACACACACACACACACACACACACACACACACACACACACACACCGCCACTGCTGCTGTTGCCGCTTCGTCCGTCCGGTCAGCGAGGCCAGACAGGGTTACCGCGTCCAGTCATTACGTCCGTGTTGACGGCCACACGAGCTCCGGGCCCGGATGTCCGGGGCTGCCAGCTCGTCAGGTGGCTCGCTAACACTAATGAATTAACCGCCTCGTATATCTCTGGTTAATCTGGCTGATGTAAAGCGACAGTGAACGAGGCTAATTCCTCGGGGGTTTAAGGGGGGGGGGAATGAATTTACATAGTGGCCTTATTCTCTCTCTCTCTCTCTCTCTCTCTCTCTCTCTCTCTCTCTCTCTCTCTCTCTCTCTCTCTCTCTCTCTCTCTCTCTCTCTCATCTCTATTCATAATCATCCCAAGTTCCCTATTCTCAAATGGTCCTGTTGTTGTTACTCTAGGCACTTCTTTTCTAACGGCTCCTGCAGCTTCAAGGCTGCGCTGCATTCAGTAGCAGGGATAGGGTGAATTCCTTTTTTGGAGCGTGAAGCTGACTGACGAAACTCTACTCTCAGTCGTCATCGGACTTAGATACAGCCTCGGTAAGGGTGACTCTCCACTTGTGGCGTAACCTCAGGAACGCTGAGTCTGTTTCCCGCAGTACTGAGGTAGCGGCAGGGACTGGCGAAGAAGAAGCCTCGTTCGCCCACGTCCATTCACCAGCTGGCATGAATTATGTACAGAGACCAGAGTCCCCTACCCACAGCCAGGCCCCCAGAGATCTTTCCGCGACAGACATTTTCATGGGCTTCCTCCGAACGTGTCATTTGCTCTGGTTCAGTCTATTGACATCACGTTGCCCCATGTATTCCCGTGCACCCCTTGCACCCTCCTGCATGTTCAAGCTCCGGACACCTAAAGCATCTTTCACTCCATCCTTCTGCCTTCACGTCGGTTGCCTCTACTTCCAACATTTATGTTCAATCTATGTCATCCTCTCCTCACTCATCCTCTCCATATATCTGTACATTTTCAGCACACGCTCTTCCGCTCTCTCATACATCACTCTCTTGTACGCTTATCATTTCTTACACGGTGAACCCTCCTCGCGTCACGTATTGTCGTTACATACTTCATTTTCAATACTTCCACCCTCCTCCGTACGTTGTCATCTTGGGCCCACACCTCGCATCTATACAACACCATCGAGACGACTGTACCGTCAAACATACCCATCTTTGTCCATACAGACAGGGACCTTCCCCTCACCTACCCTGTCACTCACATGTCCACCCCCAGGTATCTAAAACACTTCACTTCCTCCAAGTTTTCTCCATTTAAACTCGCACCCCCAGCTAACCTGTCTCTTTCCTGTGGTAAACCTAATAACCTTGCTTTTATTCACATTTTCTTTCAACTTTCTCCTTTCACACACTCTCCCAATCTCAGGCACCAGATTCTGTAAGGTTCTTAATCCGATCTGCCACCAGCGCCGTGTCATAAGCAAACAGTAATTGACTCACCTCCCAGCTCGCGCCCTCACAGCCTACAGACTGGAGACCCTCGCATTGACCTTCCCCACCATAATATATATATATATATATATATATATATATATATATATATATATATATATATATATATATATATATATATATATATGTTTATTCATTTATTATACTTAGTCGCCGTTTCCCGCTTTAGCGAGGTAGCGCAAGAAAACAAACGAAAGAATGGACCAACACAGCCACATACAAATGTATATACATTAACGCCTACACAGGCACATATACATTCCCATACATTTCATTGTATACATACATATACATACACAGACATAGACATACATACATACACATGTACATATTCATACTTGCTGCCTTCATCTAATCTCGTCGCCACCCCGCCACACATGAAAAACAGCACCCCCCCCCCCCCCCCCCCGCGAGAGAGAGAGAGAGAGAGAGAGAGAGAGAGAGAGAGAGAGAGAGAAAGAGAGAGAGAGAGACGTAGCATTAGGAAAAGACAACAAAGGCCACATTCGTTCACACTCAGTCTCTAGCTGTCATGTGTAATGCACCGAAACCACAGCTCCCTTTCCACATCCAGGCCCCACAAAACTCCCCATGGTTTACCCCAGACTCTTCACATGCTTGATTCAATCTACTGACAGCACGTCGACCCCGGTATAACACACACACACACACACACACACACACATATATATATATATATATATATATATATATATATATATATATATATATATGTATGTATATGTATATATATATATATATATATATATATATATATATATATATATATATATATATATATATATATATATGCGTCATGTTTTTTCTGTCTTGTTTGACGATACTCAGTCGAGAGCTGAATACTAAATCCACAGAGAATATCACTGGCAACATTGTAGCAGTGATAACCACATTTTATGATTCCTTTTTAAGGTGGCCGGCTACCAGCACACCACATCACGGTGAAGTCTATAGGCGAATAAGGAATTTGATAGCCAGAATACATTGATGACTCTTTGTTGCGTGTGTTTCACAAGAGATGTGGCTCTGGTTGTCATGACAAAAAGGGTTCATCGCCCATTGATGTTTTTCTCTTGTTGTGGCTAACGTATGGCGAAAGGTGAGTTGTTTAAAGTTCCTGTCTGTTTGTGGATACCAGTTGGTGAACAACGGTGCGTTATAAAGTATGTCAATGATACACGGTACACTTTACATAACCCTTCCCTGCGTTGGACAACAATAATGCGTTATTTTCCCCATTTTTTTTTTTTTTTCTTTGTCCCCCTTTACCACTTCCGCGTCGTGGGATCCACGGAAACGCCCCTCCCCACACCCCTCCTCGCCAGCCCTCCCCTGCCTCGCCTATGAGCAGCATCATACATTAACCAGTGACACAAACCCAATATGCAGATCCTCCCACAACCCGCGCTCATAAATCCAGTGTTTGTCGAAGGCTGCATCGACCGTGGTGGCCGGCACCATAATGTTCGTGCACACAGCTCAGAGTTTGGCCTTATGACTAGCACGGTGGTGGTGGTGGTGGGTGGGTTCGTTCGCTGGCTAGCTGGCTCGTTCGCCAGGCTCGGGTAATACAGCTAGAGGGTTTATTGTAGGTTATCAGGCAGATAAATAAGGATGTTGTGGGGGGCAGCCTCCAAGACCCGGGCCTTGCCTTAGATTACTGACATTTCTCTTCTACATTGCCATTTTATTGAGGGTGCAGTGTGCTTGATACAAAGTGCATAGCCTACTGTATGATCCTGTAGAAATGTATCTAGTCTCATTGATGTATATTTGATACAAGAAGAACACACTTACGATGCTAATGGTCCTATGATGATATAGGTTCCGTAGATCATGAAGAAGATTGGATCACTTATATGATCCTTTACCCACGACTTGCCCAGGGAAACAACGTAAGAGACGAGGATGTTGAGGAGAGAGAGAGAGAGAGAGAGAGAGAGAGAGAGAGAGAGAGAGAGAGAGAGAGAGAGAGAGACGGTACGTACGACCCGACACATCTTATAGGTAGCTCTTGGAAGATCTGTTAGACATGCTGGAATGTCTTGGGAGGAAGTGATGTAAGATCTAAGATGTTGATGCTGTAAGATCTAAGATGTTGATACTGTAAGATCTAAGACGTTGATGCTGTAAGATCTAAGACGTTGATGCTATAAGATCTAAGATGTTGATGCTGTAAGATCTAAGATGTTGATGCTGTAAGATCTAAGATGTTGATACTGTAAGATCTAAGATGTTGATGCTGTAAGATCTAAGATGTTGATGCTATAAGGTCTAAGATGTTGATGCTGTAAGATCTAAGACATTGATGCTGTAAGATCTAAGACATTGATGCTATAAGATCTAAGATGTTGATGCTGTAAGATCTAACATGTTGATGCTGTAAGATCTAAGATGTTGATGCTGTAAGATCTAAGACGTTATTGCTGTAAGTTCTAAGATGTTGATGCTGTAAGATCTAAGACATTGATGCTGTAAGATCTAAGATGTTGATGCTGTAAGATCTAAGATGTTGATGCTGTAAGATCTAAGATGTTGATGCTGTAAGATCTAAGATGTTGATGCTGTAAGATCTAAGATGTTGATGCTGTAAGATCTAACATGTTGATGCTGTAAGATCTAAGATGTTGATGCTGTAAGATCTAAGACATTGATGCTATAAGATCTAAGATGTTGATGCTGTAAGATCTAAGATGTTGATGCTGTAAGATCTAAGATGTTGATGCTGTAAGATCTAACATGTTGATGCTGTAAGATCTAAGATGTTGATGCTGTAAGATCTAAGACATTGATGCTGTAAGATCTAAGTTGTTGATGCTGTAAGATCTAAGATGTTGATGCTGTAAGATCTAAGACATTGATGCTGTAAGATCTAAGTTGTTGATGCTGTAAGATCTAAGATGTTGATGCTGTAAGATCTAAGTTGTTGATGCTGTAAGATCTAAGGTGTTGATGCTGTAAGATCTAAGTTGTTGATGCTGTAAGATCTAAGATGTTGATGCTGTAAGATCTAAGTTGTTGATGCTGTAAGATCTAAGGTGTTGATGCTGTAAGATCTAAGATGTTGATGCTGTAAGATCTAAGGTGTTGATGCTGTAAGATCTAAGTTGTTGATGCTGTAAGATCTAAGGTGTTGATGTTGTAAAGTCTAAGGTGTCGATGTTGTGAAATTGTATCGGTACATTAACTTCGCTTCGGAAGCAATCACAGTGATGCTGTCACCAAGGGCCATGAAATTTCATTGTGACAGAATCCAACTCTACTCTGTATCTTTTCTACGTAAAACCACTGATTTCTCCCTCAGTAAAGTCCTCTTTCTAAGAAAGTCTACTGAATAATATCTCTAACGTATTGTTTCGTATTAGCACAGGACTGATGCATCAATTAAGATTGCAGTATTAACGTAAAGTCATTAAGGAGTCCCATAGAGTAAACTAAACTCAAACAGGAGCCTGGTAGTGTAAACTAAACACAGATAAGAACATGGTAATGTAAACTAAGCTCGTAAAGGGGCCTGGCAAGGTAAACTAGATGCAGAAACGTACCTGACAGTGTGTACTGGACTGACAAAGGAGCCTGACAGTCTAAACTAGACTCACAAAATAGCCTGGCAGTGTAAACTAGACTCACAAAATAGCCTGGCAGTGTAAACTAGACTCACAAAATAGCCTGGCAGTGTAAACTAGACTCACAAAATAGCCTGGCAGTGTAAACTAGACTCACAAAATAGCCTGGCAGTGTAAACTAGACTCACAAAATAGCCTGGCAGTGTAAACTAGACTCACAAAATAGCCTGGCAGTGTAAACTAGACTCACAAAATAGCCTGGCAGTGTAAACTAGACTCACAAAATAGCCTGGCAGTGTAAACTAGACTCACAAAATAGCCCGGCAGCGTAAACTAGACTCACAAAATAGCCTGGCAGTGTAAACTAGACTCACAAAATAGCCTGGCAGTCTAAACTAGACTCACAAAATAGCCTGACAGTGTAAACTAGACTCACAAAATAGCCTGGCAGTGTAAACTAGACTCTCAGAATAGCCTGACAGTCTAAACTGAACTCACAAAATAACCTGGCAGTGTAAACTAAACTCACAAAGGACTCAGTTCATGTCGACCTGACTCACACAGGAAAATGACGCATGCTCATAGATACGCTGCACTTCACAATGAGTAAAGTAGATCCGGAGAGAAACGCGTTATCTCAAGCGATCAAGTATACTGCTACTCAAACCCAGACTCAGAATTAACCCAGTAATGATAGCATCTGACGTCCGTCTTCTTACAATCCATCTCGCAACCTGAAAAATGCCGTCTCGAGAATCACTTACGACACACGTCATTATTAGAGGCAAGATGCCATAGGCAGCGCTGGAATTATTACGAGTGTAAATCACATGTGTCTCGGGACGAGGTCGGCTGCTCAGTACCCTATATGCTGCTGCTGCTGAGTGTTGAACTGATGTGCTGTTTCATCTTGTTAATCTAATTTGCATAGAGCTACGGAAGCTGGGGTTGAGGTGGGGGGGAGGGGTGTTTAAGTGGCAGAAGTAATGGCGTCGGAACTAATTATCATCCGTCTGGATGGCACGTCTGCAATAAGGAGATGGTTGTTAATGATCAGTTCCAGGTGGAGAGGAGAGCCATTTAGTAGCGGCAGCTTACAATCATTTGGCCATTTAGTAGCATCAGCATACAACCAATTGGCCCTTTAGTAGCGGCAGCATACAACCAATTAGTCATTCAGTAGCGGCAGCATACAACTATATGTTCATTCAGCAGAGGCAACATACACCCATTTGGTCACTGGTCATTTAGTAGTTGCAGCATGCAACCAGTTGGTCACTTAGTAGTGGCAGCATACAACCATTTGATCACTTAGTAGTGGCAGCATACAACCATTTGATCACTGGTCACTTAGTAGTGGCAACATAATACCATTTGATCATTGGTCACTTAATAGTGGCAACACACAACCATTTGGTCACTTAGTAGTGGCAGAATACAACCATTTGGTCACTTAGTAATGGCAGCATACAACTATTTGATCATTGGTCACTTACTTGTGGGAACATACAACCATTTGGTCACTTAATAGTGGCAGAATACAACCATTTGATCATTGGTCATTTAGTAGTGGCAGAATACAACCATTTGGTCATTTAGTAGTGGCAGCATACAACCATTTGACCATTTAGTAACGGCAACATACTATCATTTGGCCATTTGATAGCGGCAGCATACGATGACATGGTCGATGTTTCAGTTACCTTCCCATGTTTCAGTTCCCATTTGTAGTTGCCTTCCCATGTTTCACATACTTTCCCATGTTCCAGTTACCTTCCCTTGCTTTGATTACCTTCCCATGACCTCAGACACCTGCTGAGGCATTAGCCATCTTCCTCTGGCATCATTTTTGCCTCCTCGTGACACATATGTGTCTTTGTTCCCAAGTGGTCTTTATATCCAGGCAACATTTTGCTAAGACATTATCCTCTTTATCAGAGCAGACGATCCTACACACTGCTCAGGTGAAACTGGTTTTACAAACGTAGATCTAGATTCGTAAATTGCATTTTATTGATCCGAGGACGTGTTCCAGTAAAACATATAGGCCATGAAATTGTCACATGTGTTGTGAAATTCTTAATGACCTGTCAGATGCTGTTATCTGATGTCAGATCTTGGACCACGTAGTTAAAGACGATGTGCATAGTTCCCGGGCCACTCACACGTTCAGAACCCTACATCTCGTATGAAACTCTTGTGAAAGTGCATCGAAATGTTGCAGTTGTAAGTAGTGTGGTTTAAACCTCCCACACAAACGATTTATGATCTTGCATTTTGAGATATCTTTCTTCTCAAACAATGGAACAAGTTATCTGTGGATGATTCGTTGAAAAGAATGTTACGTCGGGATTTCTTGTGGGCAGACGAGGACGAGTGGTCAATAAACGCAAGCTCATAACAATTAACCTTTTTGGTTTTCTTGTTTTGCTTCCATGCATATCATAGCTGATGCAGGGATTTGACACCTGTTGCACAGTTGTCCGACACAAATGTCCGACGCAAGTGTTCGTCCCCCAATAGATGATGTAGTGGGAGTCGAAACATCTGTTTATGATAAGAGATTATACAGGTGTTCATGTTCACTATAGGAACGTAGGCGTACCTGCCATGGCTATGTATGGACTTGATCCTTATCCTGTGAAATGAGACTGAACATGCCGGATATATATATATATATATATATATATATATATATATATATATATATATATATATATATATATATATATATATATATATACCCCTGGGGATAGGGGAGAAAGAATACTTGCCACGTATTCCATGCGTGTCGTAGAAGGCGACTAAAAGGGGAGGGAGCAGGGGGGGGGCTGGAAATTTTCCCCTCTCGTTTTTTCCCCCCAAAGAAGAGAAACAGAGAACGGGGCCAAGTGAGGATATTCTCTCTAAGACTCAGTCCTCTGTTCATAACGCTACCTCGCAAATGCGGGAAATGGTGAATATGAAATAAAAAGAAGAAATATATATTTATATATATCAGTAATGGGGTCTTCCATTGTTTGTGTGGACAAGACAAGGATATTCGATTATTTGTAATCGAATATCCATTTTTATAGCCACCGACATCCCTCTATTCTCCCACACAGCGGCACAGGTTCGAACCCTCATTGTGGAGCATATTGTATGTACCCTGAAATTGCGTGTTGCATAAGCACAAACATGGGAATAAGGCGAACAGGAAGGAAAAAGAGAAAGGAAGTAAAAGACTTTATCTCGTATTAATGAGACCCCAAGTTGTCTGTTCATTGCTTCTTGTGGGAGACTAGAAACCTGTTCTCTTAAGTGTTATTTCAGGACATCACAACAACGAACATGGCAAGTCGTAACCCAGTATGGCGGGAAAGTTCTCCCATCTTCAGGTGAACAGTCGTCAGCTTCTGGTCGTTAGCACAATCTCAAGGCGTCTTCATCACAATCTCAAGGCGTCTTCATCACAATCTCAAGGCGTCTTCATCACAATCTCAAGGCGTCTTCATCACAGTCTCAAGGCGTCTTCATCACAATCTGAAGGCGTCTTCATCACAGTCTGAAGGCGTCTTCATCACAATCTGAAGGCGTCTTCATCACAATCTCAAGGCGTCTTCATCACAATCTCAAGGCGTCTTCATCACAATCTGAAGGCGTCTTCATCACAATCTGAAGGCGTCTTCATCACAATCTCAAGGCGTCTTCATCACAATCTCAAGGCGTCTTCATCACAATCTCAAGGCGTCTTCATCACAATCTCAAGGCGTCTTCATCACAATCTCAAGGCGTCTTCATCACAATCTCAAGGCGTCTTCATCACAATCTCAAGGCGTCTTCATCACAATCTCAAGGCGTCTTCATCACAATCTCAAGGCGTCTTCATCACAATCTCAAGGCATCTTCATCACAATCTCAAGGCGTCTTCATCACAATCTCAAGGCGTCTTCATCACAATCTCAAGGTGTCTTCATCACAATCTCAAGGCGTCTTCATCACAATCTCAAGGCGTCTTCATCACAATCTCAAGGCGTCTTCATCACAATCTCAAGGTGTCTTCATCACAATCTCAAGGCGTCTTCATCACAATCTCAAGGCGTCTTCATCACAATCTCAAGGCGTCTTCATCACAATCTCAAGGCGTCTTCATCACAATCTCAAGGCGTCTTCATCACAATCTCAAGGCGTCTTCATCACAATCTCATGGCGTCTTCATCACAATCTCAAGGCGTCTTCATCACAATCTGAAGGTGTCTTCATCACAATCTCAAGGCGTCTTCATCACAATCTCAAGGCGTCTTCATCACAATCTCAAGGCGTCTTCATCACAATCTCAAGGCGTCTTCATCACAATCTCAAGGCGTCTTCATCACAATCTCAAGGCGTCTTCATCACAATCTCAAGGCGTCTTCATCACAATCTGAAGGCGTCTTCATCACAATCTCAAGGCGTCTTCATCACAATCTCAAGGCGTCTTCATCACAATCTCAAGGCGTCTTCATCACAATCTCAAGGCGTCTTCATCACAGTGGTTTGTTTATCAGTACGTCCTGTGAGGCTGCGGGCTCTTTGTTGTGTGTGTCGGACTGAGAAGATGACAAGCGCGGGAAATGGCGTTATCCTATTGGCTGCGTTGTATGCCCCGTATACTAGTACACTATAGCCTTGACGGGGAGGTGCTGCTGGCTGGCTGTAAAAGGGCGGGAGTAATGTATGAGTTCACCTGCCCGTGTAAGAGGCGGATGGAAACAGAACCTCCCCTCAAAAGCGATCATCACTAACTCGTGATTCTATTCTAAGATTTTGCTGTTGTTTGTCAAGCGTTGTCTGGTTAGATTCTTAGAACAGGAGATGTTAATTACGTGGTGTTAAAGTCTCTTATTAAGATAATGAGGTGATGGATGACAGTCAGTGTGATTCACGCTGTGAGGCTCACAGTGCAGTGTGTTTGAGAAGAGGAGTCTCTCTAGATCACACGGGGTCATCTGATTCCCTTCCTAAACCTTCAGCGTCCACTCGATCCCTTATCATCTCCCCGAGTCCTTATTTCCCCCACCCCCCACCCTTTCCCTTGAGCCATGTCCTGATTACTCCCAATACCCTTGTCGTCTTCACGATATCCTTATTGTCATTTATCATCCTCTAGAGTCCTTACCATCCTTCCCAATCCCTTACCATCCTCCCAATCCCTTATCATCCTTCCTCTGGATCTCTTACTATCTTCCTATTCCCTTATTACCCTCCCAATCGCTTATCATTTCCCCAATCCCTCGTTATTTAACGGATTCATTGTCAACTTTCTAGTCCCAGCAGTTAGCTATCTAATCCCGTATTAACTTCCCGATCCCTTATCTCCCAGATTCCTTATTATCTTTCCCTTATCATCTTCCCAGTCACTTATTACATTCCCATTTCCTCACCATCTTCTCAATGTCGTATTCACCTTCTCACTTCCTCACATATCTTCTCATTTTTCTTAATCATCCTGCCAATCTCTTATTTACTTCCTAATCACATAATGTCCTCTAGATCCCTTGCTTTCTCCCCGATCCCCTATTAAGTCCCTAGTACCGTATTATCTTCCCGATCCCTTATTATCTTCCTAACTCCTTATCATGTTTGACAGTTCCTTATTAATTTCTCCAATCCCTTGTTAACTTCCCGATCCCTTATTATCTTCCTAATTCCTTATATTTCCAGTACCTTATTAATTTCCCAATCCCTTATTAACTTTCCGATCCCTTGATATCTAATTGATTCCTTATCTTTCTAGTTATTAATATCCCCAATCCCTGATTATCTTCCCAATTCCTTATTATCTTCAAATTCCTTGTCATCACTCCTATTCCTTATTAATATCTCCAATCCCTTATTAATCTCTTCCAATCCCTTATCAAACTTTCAATCCCTTATAATCTTCCTAATTCCTTATGGTCTTTCTAGTTCCTGATTAATCTTCAGATTCCTTAATAGCTTCCTAATTCCTTATGATCTCTCCGATTCGTTATTAATCTATCCAATCCCTTAACAAATCTCCGATTCCTTATGTTCCTCATTACTTATCATCGTTCCAATTCCTCATTAATCTCACTAATCCCTTATTAATTTCCCCGATCCCTTATCACCTACCAAATATCTTATTATCTCACTAATCCCTTATTAATTTCCCCGATCCCTTATCACCTACCAAATCCCTTATTATCTTACTAGTTCCTTATTGATTCCCCGATCCCTTATAACCTACCAAATATCTTATTATCTCACTAATCCCTTATTAATTTCCCCGATCCCTAATCACCTACCAGATCCCTTATTATCTTACTAGTTCCTTATTAATTCCCCGATCCCTTATCACCTACCAAATCCCTTATTATCTTACTAGTTCCTTATTAATTCCCCGATCCCTTATCACCTACCAAATCCCTTATTATCTTACTAGTTCCTTATTGATTCCCCGATCCCTTATCACCTACCAAATATCTTATTATCTTACTAGTTCCTTATTGATTCCCCGATCCCTTATCACCTACGAAATCCCTTATTATCTTACTAGTAATTCCCCGATCCCTTATCACCTACCAAATCCCTTATTATCTTACTGGTTCCTTATTAATTCCCCGATCCCTTATCACCTACCAAATCCCTTATTATCTTACTAGTTCCTTATTAATTTCCCCGATCCCTTATCACCTACCAAATCCCTTATTATCTTACTAGTTCCTTATTAATTCCCCGATCCCTTATCACCTACCAAATCCCTTATTATCTTACTAGCTCCTTATTAATTCCCCGATCCCTTATCACCTACCAGATCCCTTATTACTTACTAGTTCCTTATTAATCTCCCGATTCCTTTTTGTCTTCCTAATTCCTTATTACCTTACTAGTTCCTTATTTATTCCCCTATCCCTTATCACCTACCAAATCCCTTATTATCTTACTAGTTCCTTATTAATCTCCCGATTCCTTTTTGTCTTCCTAATTCCTTATAATCTTTCCAATTCCTTACTATTCTTTCCAATAGCTTATTAATCTCACCGATCCCTTATCACCTTCCAGATCCCTTATTATCCCCTGATCTGTTATTCACATGACTGAAGAACACATAGGATCAACGTAGTTCAATGTGCTGTGAAGACGTTAATGATTAATGAATTACATACATCCCGGTAGTGAACGAAGTAGAGACTAATGATGCTTAACGAGCCTCACAAAGAGAGAGAGAGAGAGAGAGAGAGAGAGAGAGAGAGAGAGAGAGAGAGAGAGAGAGAGAGAGAGATTGTGACGTAAAAAAAAAAAGATTAATGATGTGTGAAAGAGATTTGCATTGGAGCGCAGTCGCGGTGTGTCAAGATTAACGAGTCGTAAAACGACATTGACAAACTTAAGAGGATAGAAATTCATAGAGGTCAACGATGAAAAAAAAAAATAGAAAAAAGAAAACGAGATTGACAAATAAAAGTTGATCGGGATTTCCTAAAAGATCAACGATATGTAAACGAAATTTACAAAAAAGAACCTTGACATACGTAAGGGTCAACGTCGGCCAACGAGATTTACAAAAAAAAAAAAAAAAAGAGGATCATAATGCGTAACGCGAGCGTGCAAGATGTATAACACGGCCATGTGTTGCATGATGAAACAGGCAGGTTATACAACATTCAAAAGGGTTATGCAGGACAGAGATCTGGTCAATTTATGCCGGTATTTGTTGGTAGGAAATGTAAACAAGGCGTGAGCAAGACGGTACCACCATCCCTCAGCGCGACGGTACAGTTCTTTGAGCAAGACGGTACCATCCCTCAGCGCGACGGTACAGTTCTTTGAGCAAGACGGTACCATCTCTCAGCGCGACGGTACAGTTCTTTGGGCAGGACGGTACCACCATCCCTCAGCGCGACGGTACACTTCTTTGAGCAAGAGGGTACCATCCCTCGGCGCGACGGTACAGATCTTTGAGCAAGAAGGTACCATCCCTCAGCGCGACGGTACAGTTCTTTGAGCAAGACGGTACCATCTCTCAGCGCAACGGTACAGTTCTTTGAGCAAGACGGTACCCCATCCCTCAGCGCGACGGTACACTTCTTTGAGCAAGACGGTACCATCCCTCAGCGCGACGGTACAGTTCTTTGAGCAAGAAGGTACCATCCCTCAGCGCGACGGTACAGTTCTTTGAGCAAGACGGTACCATCCCTCAGCGCGACGGTACAGTTCTTTGAACAAGACGGTACCATCCCTCAGTGCGACGGTACAGTTCTTTGAGCATGACGGTACCATCCCTCAGCGCGACGGTACACTTCTTTGAGCAAGACGGTACCATCCCTCAGCGCGACGGTACACTTCTTTGAGCAAGACGGTACCATCCCTCAGCGCGACGGTACAGTTCTTTGAGCAAGATGGTACCATCCCTCAGCGCGACGGTACAGTTCTTTGAACAAGACGGTACCATCCCTCAGTGCGACGGTACAGTTCTTTGAGCATGACGGTACCATCCCTCAGCGCGACGGTACAGTTCTTTGAGCAAGACGGTACCATAACTCAGCGCGACGGTACACTTCTTTGAGCAAGACGGTACCATCCCTCAGCGCGACGGTACACTTCTTTGAGCAAGACGGTACCATCCCTCAGCGCGACGGTACACTTCTTGTGCGATCTTTTAGGGCAAGACAATATGATCCTTTGAGCACGACGGTACAAGCATTGAGCAGAGTTGTACGATCGTTTGAGCATGACGACGGTACAAGCATTGAGCACAGTGGTACGATCGTTTGAGCACGACGGTACGAGCATTGAGGACAGTGGTACGATCGTTTGAGCACGATGACGGTACAAGCATTGAGCACGACGACGGTACAAGCATTGAGCACAGTGGTACGATCGTTTGAGCACGACGGTACAAGCATTGAGCACGACGACGGTACAAGCATTGAGCACAGTGGTACGATCGTTTGAGCACGACGGTACAAGCATTGAGCTCAGTGGTACGACCGTTTGAGCACGACGGTACAAGCATTGAGCACAGTGGTACGATCGTTTGAGCACGACGGTACGAGCATTGAGCACAGTGGTACGATCGTTTGAGCACGATGACGGTACAAGCATTGAGCACAGTGGTACGATCGTTTGAGCACGACGGTACAAGCATTGAGCACAGTGGTACGATCGTTTGAGCACGACGACGGTACAAGTATTGAGCACAGTGGTACGATCGTTTGAGCACAACGGTACACGCATTGAGCACAGTGGTACGATCGTTTGAGTATGACGGTACAAGCATTGAGCACAGTGGTACGATCGTTTGAGCACGACGACGGTACAAGCATTGAGCACAGTGGTACGATCGTTAGAGCACGACGACGGTACAAGCATTGAGCACAGTGGTACGATCGTTTGAGCACGACTGTACAAGTATTGAGCACAGTGGTACGATCGTTTCAGCGCGACGGTTCAAGCATTAAGCACAGTGGTACGATCGTTTGAGCACGACGGTACAAGCATTGAGCACAGTGGTACGATCGTTTGAGCACGACGACGGTACAAGCATCGAGCACAGTGGTACGATCGTTTGAGCACGACGACGGTACAAGCATCGAGCACAGTGGTACGATCGTTAGAGCACGACGACGGTACAAGCATTGAGCACAGTGGTACGATCGTTTGAGCACGACGACGGTACAAGCATCGAGCACAGTGGTACGATCGTTTGAGCACGACGACGGTACAAGCATTGAGCACAGTGGTACGATCGTTAGAGCACGACGACGGTACAAGCATTGAGCACAGTGGTACGATCGTTTGAGCACGACTGTACAAGTATTGAGC
>NC_092288.1:16506412-16516412 GCF_036320965.1 Panulirus ornatus | reverse complement strand
TCCATCAAAAGCCATAAAAAGAATGTTATGTACAAGATTAAGGTTTACTTTTAATAAGCAACCAGACACCACCGATTACTCTTTCTCCTCTGCCGCTGATAGAGTGTGCCTTGGAATTGCATATTCGGTCAGTGAACCTTCATCTTTATCCACCCAACATACGATGATGCCATTAATGCCATGAATTTCTTCTCATGCAATTGTCTCCAACTCTTGGCACGTCTTCATCAAATAGTCTAATCTATTTCACAAGCAGTAATGACTTAGAAACTTGAAGGTTGTGATCAAGTCATCTCTTACTCTTCTTTCTTCTACGATGAGCAAAGGTATGGCCCTTATAACCTTTCTCTGCAACTCAGCTTTCTTAACTGTGGCATCATCTTTCTTGGCCCTCCTCTGGACCTTCTCTATCAGTTCTTTGTGCTTCTCTAAGTGAGGTGACCAAACTTGAGTGAGAGTTGAATTGGTCGTTTATACTACCGAATGTGACAGGTTGTTCACGTCAGAGTGTGCGACAGGACAGGTTGCTTGCGTTAATGATAAATGATTGCTTGTTTGCGTTTGTGAGTCTCTGTTGTTTGCATTAGTGAAAATGACTGACTGATTGTTTACATGAGTGAGTGTGACTCTTTGAGTTTGAATATGGCTCTGTTTGCTTTACACTGCAGTGTTTGAGGACAGGGGAAAAGAGTCCTTCTGGAAGATAGATATGAGGAAAAAAATAACACCAAACTGTCGAAAGTGAAAGATAACAAAAATGTGGAAGAAACAGAAAATGCAATAACGTGCAGGAAAGTTAAAATGAAAGAAAAAAATATTAGAAAACGGAAGTGAAAGTGAAATGAAGTTGATGATGATCAGTATGATGATGATGATGATGATGATGGGTGATAGTGAAGATGATGGTGATGGGAGTATGACCCATGGAGTTACTGGTAGTGGTGATGATGAAAATGGTGATGATAGTGACGTTGTGATTGTTGCTGTTGTTGGGGAAGATTGTGATGACAATGATGGTGATGATAGTGATGGTGATGATAGTGATAGTGATGGTGATGATAGTGATGGTGATGATAGTGATAGTGATGGTGATGATAGTGATAGTGATGGTGATGATAGTGATGGTGATGATAGTGATAGTGATGGTGATGATGGTGATGGTCGTGTTGATAATGATGCGGGTAAACATGATGTCGAGATCATGACTTTGATGATGGTAAGAGTAAAGATTATTTTGATAATGAATTTTGATAATGATAATGATAATAAATGATAATGATAATAGTAATGATGATAATGGTGATGATGATGATTATAATAATGATAATAATGATAATAATGATAATAATAGTAATGATAATAATAATGATAATAATGATATGATAATAATAATGATAATAATGATAATAATAATATGATAATGATAAAGAATACAGGTAAGAAAAAACAATACGGCCATTAAGGAGATGGCAAAGCTAAGATATATATGAAAAAGGAGAAAAGCTGAAAGAAAATGGGAAGACGATAGCCAGCGAAAAAAAAAAAAACTTAGGAACTCGGCTTATTCATATATTTATCTATTAACATCTGGGGATTCGAAGTTAAGAAAATGGAGCGTCCATGCATCCATCATACATATATGATACAACAAAATTTTCCCCTAAATTGATGCAGCTGATAGCAGTTAAGGCTAACTTTCTCAAGCGTCGCCAAACGTATTTGACGTTCACTTTGCTCAGACTGTCCAGCCAGGTGTACTACACGGGTTGAAACTAGGTGTCCAGCCCTCTATCATACGCTGGGTGTAACATCTGTATCTACCACATGTGTCAATATACATATATATATATATATATATATATATATATATATATATATATATATATATATATATATATATATATATATTATTTTTTATTATTGTTATACTTTGTCGCTGTCTCCCGCGTTAGCGAGGTAGCGCAAGGAAAAAGACGAAAGAATGGCCCAACCCACCCACATACACATGTATATACATACACGACCACACACGCACATACATATATCTATAGATCTCAACGTATACATATATATACACACACAGACATATACATATATACATAATTCATACTGTCTGCCCTTATTCATTCCCGTCGCCACCCCGCCACACATGGAATGACGACCCCCTCCCCCCGCACGTGCGCGAGGTAGCGCTAGGAAAAGACAACAAAGGCCACATTCGTTCACACTCAGTCTCTAGCTGTGTATGTGTGTATATATATATATATATATATATATATATATATATATATATATATATATATATATATATATATATAATTTTTTTTTTCAAACTATTCGCTATTTCCCGCGTTAGCGAGGTAGCGTTAAGAACAGAGAACTGGGCCTTTGAGGGAATATCCTCACCTGGCCCCCTTCTCTGTTCCTTCTTTTGGAAAATTAAAAAAAAAAAATAATGAGAGGGGAGGATTTTCAGCCCCTCGCTCCCTCCCCTTTTAGTCGCCTTCTACGACACGCAGGGAATACGTGAGAAGTATTCTTTCTCCCCTATCCCCAGGGATAATATATATATATATATATATATATATATATATATATATATATATATATATATATATATATATATATATATATGTATGTATCACAATACCACTGCAAAGTTTTCCATCTATCATCAGGTGATTTAGAAAGCAGATAAGGCTTCAAATATTACAGGATTAGAATACACAGCACAGAGAGCCCTTGTTGACACTGCGAATACTGTTTCACGACTAAACACACACACACACACACACACACACACACACACACCGCGGTCACCCGTGGGACTGTGGGATACCTCGTGGAGCCTTTGGGAGTCTTAACCCCCCCCCCCCCCCCCCCCCCACACGCATCCCGGGGTGAGTCTAAGCTGTTAGACTGAGTCGTTGGTCGACCCATTTGTTTGATGTCGCCACCCTTACTAAGGCCTACATAGCCCCTTACAGCCTGGCTGGTCTGGTACACTTTGTAGGTACCTGTCCTATGGACTCTTGAGTTTCTCTACCGTGCATCTCATGCTGTTTCCTGATGGTAAAAGGCAAGCTGTTGAAGAGCCCCGAGTGTTTAAGGCGTTTCTGTCTTTGCGTGCATATCGCAACTCTGGATTTCAGAGATAGTATTTTACAATGTCTTCCATGCCTGTCGTGCCAGTAAGATGTAGGTTGGGAATCATACCTTATAGGATTTTCCAGGTATAGATGATGGTATACCTCTCCCGTCTTCGTTCCAGGCAGTATAGCCTCAGTGCTTTTAGTCGTTCTCAGCAATTCAGTTCCTTTACCACAGTAATGTGGGCTGTGAAAAATCTGTGAACACTTTCTAGATCTGTAATTTCGCCCGCCTTGCAGGGTGAGGTTAGAATGCAGCAATATTCAGCTCGTGAAAGAATATGTGCCTTGAGTAATACCATCACTGGTTTTTATTCCCTTGTCTTAAAGGTCCGCAAGATCCAGCCTGCCTTCCTTCTCCCTGGGGCAGCCGTTGTTTTATGATCTTCAGAAGGTCAGGTCGTCAGACACTATTACTCCGAGGTCTTTCACTTTATTCATCTGTCTGATATCCGTGTTGTCTGTTTTCTTCATTTTCCCCATACCGGAGATGAAATATACCTCCGTTGAAAAGCATATTATTCTTGGTTGCCCAATTAAAAGACTTCGTTTATGTCTCTTTACTGCCTTTCGACATCTTCTGTTGATGGGATTATCATACTAATTCTTGTAGCATCTGAAAAAGACGGTATGGAACTATGGCTCGTGTTTTAGTCAATATCAGATATGATAATGAGGAACAGGAGGGGTGCAAGTACATTCCCTAAGAGGACTGAGCTTTTTACTAAAGAGGCACTAGATATGGCATGGCTTACAACTAAGCGTTGTGAGCTGTTAGTTAAGAAGTTTTATATCCATCTCCTAATCTATCCAGTTATTCTCACCTGTCGCATTTTGGGTACTGTAATCCATGGTCATATTTGTCAAACGCTTTTGCAAAGTCATTGTAAATCACGTTATCACTTTCTATGTTTTCCATAGCTTCGGCACTCCTACCATAATTGTGAAGCAACTGCCATTACTTTTTTCGTGTGTGTTTGTGTAACTGGTGGTCCATCGACGATTGATTAAGGTGTCCATACCCCTGATAAGGACTGCCTCGAGTTATTTGAAGTTCACTCTTGCTCTGAGATCGTCCTAAGATTTCTGTAGAGTATTTGTCGTCTGGAACTTAGGGAAAGACTGTTGTTGTTGTTGTTGTTGTTGTTGTTGTTGTTGGTTCGTTTTCCCGAACATGTCTTCTCCTTGACCTTCCATGTCGCAAATGGGACGCCACTTTCCTTGACAGTGTCGTTGTTGTGTGGCCACCGAAACTATTATTAGAACGCAGCTCACAACGGCTGGTATAATATGTTGAACAGGTAGGCACCATTGATCATTTCCACTGTTACAAAGTCCTGATGACAACTGTTCTTCATGACCAGACTACGATAATTGATTCTCAAATTGATCTTGTTATCAGAACTGATAAGTTAATGATTTAGTTTGACGACGTGTTTATATGGACTTTCTCGACATTCTCATAAGCAGGTTACATGACGTTATAATAATACAATTTATAAGCATTCCTACCATATTACTCCAATGAATGATATATATATCGCTAGTGAAAGAGAAGAGAGAGGCGTTTGGACGATTTATGCAGGGAAGTAGTGCGAATGAATGGGAGACGTATAAAAGAAAGAGGCAGAAAGTCAAGAGAAAGGTGCATGAGGGGAAAAAGAGAACAAATGAGAGTTGAGGTGAAAGAGTATCATTAAATTTTAGGGAGAATAAAAAGATGTTTTGAAAGGAGGTAAATAAAGTGCGTAAGACAAGAGAACAAATGGGAACATCGGTGAAGGGGGCTAATGGGGAGGTAATAAGTAGTGATCAAGTGAGGAGATGGAGTGAGTATTTTGAAGGTTTGTTGAAGGCTTGTTCGTGTTTGATGATAGAGTGACAGATATGGGGTATTTTGGTCGAGGTGGCATGCGAAGTGAGAGGGTCAGGAAGAATGGTCTGGTAAACAGGGAAGAGGTAGTGAAAGCTTTGCGAAAGATAAAAGCCGGCAAGGCGGCGGGTTTGGATGGTATTGCAGTGGAATTTATCAAAAAAGGGGGTGACTGTGTTGTTGACTGGTTGGTAAGGATATTCATTGCATGTATGGTTCATGGTGAAGTGCCTGAGGATTGGCGGAATGCATGCATAGTGCCTTTGTACAACGGCAAAGGGGATAAAGGTGAATGTTCAAATTGCAGAGGTATAAGTCTGTTGAATATTCCTGGGAAATTATGTGGGAGGGTATTGATTGAGAGGGTAAAGGCATGTACAGAGCATCAGACTGGGGAAGAGTAGTGTAGTTTCAGAAGTGGTAGAGGATGTGTGATCAGCTGTTTGCTTTGAAAAATGTATATGAGAAATATTCAGAAAAACAGATGGATTTGTATGTAGCATTTATGGATCTGGAGAAGGCATATGATAGGCTCGACAGAGATGCTTTGTGGAAGGTATTAAGAGTATATGGTGTGGGATGTAAGTTACTAGAAGCAGTGAAAAGTCTGTCAAGGATGTAAGGCATGTGTGCGAGTAGGAAGAGAGGAAAGTGCCTGGTTCCCAGTGAATGTCGGTTTGCGGCAGGGGTGCGTGTTGTCTCTATGACTATTTAATTTGTTTATGGATGGAGTTGTTAGGGATGTGAATGCAAGATTTTTGGAGAGAGGAGCAAGTATGCAGTCTGTTGTTGATGAGAGGGCTTGGGAAGTGATTCAGTTGTTGTTCGCTGATGATATAGCGCTGGTGGCTGATTTGGGTGAGAAACTGCAGAAGTTGGTGACTGAGTTTGGTAAAGTGTGTGAAAGAAGAAAGCTGAGAGTAAATGTGAACAAGAGCAATGTTATTAGGTTAAGTAGATTTGATGGGACAAGTCAATTGGGAGGTAAGTTTGAATGGAGAAAAACTGGAGGAAGTGAAGTGTTTTAGATATCTGGGAGTGGATTTAGCAGGGGATGGAACCTTGGAAGCGGAAGTGAGTCACAGGTTGGGGGAGGGGGCGAAGGTTCTGGGAGCGTTGAAGAATGTGTGGAAGACGAGAATGTTATTGGGAAGAGCCAAAATGGGTATGTTTGAAGGAATAGTGATTCCAACAATGTTATATGGTTGCGACGCATGGGCTATAGAGTTGTACGGAGGAGGGTGGATGTGCTGAAAATGAGATGTTTGAGGACAATATGTGGTGTGAGGTGGTTTGATCGAGTAAGTAATGAAAGGGTAAGAGTAATGTGTGGTAATAAAAAGAGTGTGGTTGAGAGAGCAGAAGAGGGTGTTTTGAAATGGTTTGGTCACATGGAGAGAATGAGTAAGGAAAGATTGACAAAGAGGATATATGTGTCAGAAGTGAAGGGAACGAGAAGTGGGAGACCAAATTGGAGGTGGAAGGATGTAGTGAAAAAGATTTTAAGCGATCGGGGCTTGAACATACAAGAGAGTGAAAGGCGTGCAAGGAATAGAGTGAAGTGGAACGATGTGTTATGCCGGGATCGACGTGCTGTCAATGGATTGAACCAGGGCATGTGAAGCGTCTGGGATAAACCATGGAAAGTTCTGTAGGGCCTGGATGTGGAAAGGGAGCTGTGGTTTCGTTGCACTATACATGACAGCTGTAGACTGAGTGTGAACGAATGTGGCTTTTGTTGTCTTTTCCTAGCGTACCTCGAGCGCGCGCAGCTGGGAATGGGTGGTACCATTTCGTGAGTGGCGAAGTGGCGACTAGAATGGATGAAGGCAGCAAGTATGAATATGTACATGTGTATGTATGTATATGTCTATGCATGTATATGTATGAAAGCGTTGAAATGTATAGGTATGTGTACGTGCCTGTGTGGGCGTCTATGTATATGCATGTGTATGTGGGTGGGTTGGGCTATTCTTTCGTCTGTTTCCTTGCGCTACCTCGCTAACGCGGGAGACAGCGACAAAGTATGATAAATAAACAAATGAATGATATATATATATATATATATATATATATATATATATATATATATATATATATATATATATATATATATATATATATGAATAAAGGCAGACAGTGTGAATTGTGTGCATGGGTATATATGTATGTGTCTGTGTGTGTATATATATGTATACATTGAGATGTATAGGTATGTATATTTGCGTGTGTGGACGTGTATGTATACACATGTGTATGGGGGTGGGTTGGGCCATTTCTTTCGTCTGTTTCCTTGCGCTACCTCGCAAACGCAGGAGACAGCGACAAAGCAAAATAAAAATTAAATATATATATATATATATATATATATATATATATATATATATATATATATATATATATATATATATATATATATTTTTTTTTTTTTTTTTTTCTTTCTTTTAAACTATTCGCCATTTCCCGCGTTAGCGAGGTAGTACTAAGAACAGAGGACTGGGCCTTTTTTGGAATATCCTCTCCTGGCCCCCTCTGTTCCTTCTTTTGGAAAATTAAAAAAAAAAAAAAAAAAAAACGAGAGGGGAGGATTTCCAGCCCCCCGTTCCCTCCCCTTTTAGTCGCCTTCTACGACACGCAGGGAATACGTGGGAAGTATTCTTAATCCCCTATCCCCAGGGATAATATATATATATATATATATATATATATATATATATATATATATATATATATATATATATATATATATATATATTAACTTTTATATACTTATTCTCCGTTTACCATGTAGCGAGGTAGCTGTCATGTTCAGTGCATCGAGACTACAGTGTTCTCTCCACACATACACACACTCACACACACACACACACACACACACACACACACACACACACACACACACACACCTTACCTGTTCACCACGCTTCCTCTAACACATACATCTGTCCATCATCTGCATGAGCATTAGCGCTCACGCACCTGTGGTCAAACACTTGTACACCTCAGGTCTATAAATACATTATCAGCTTTTGTGCGAAACCCAGACACAGCAGATGCGTCTTGCACTTTATGCTGTGATACAAGACGTCAACAGAACACCAGTAGCTGTCTGTGTACGCACGCGGGAAATGCGAAAGCTGCGTGCGTTATGAAGCAACAACCAGGCAGACGAAACGCCTCCCAGTGCACGGAGCTGATGCGTAATGGCTGATGGAATACGATCTGGCCCACCCAGGCGCCAGTGTGCCCCATTGTGCACCAATGAGTAAAGCTTTTCAGAGACGTGATGGTTCATAGAGGTGGTTATTCTTCGAGGGTTGGCATCATTGATTTTAAGGGCAGGTGTGTCGTTTATATATATATATATATATATATATATATATATATATATATATATATATATATATATGTATATGAAGGGAGCGGGGGGCTGGAAATCTTCCCCTCTCGTTTTTTTTTTAATTTTCCAAAACGAGGAACAGAGAAGGGGGCCAGGTGAGGATATTCCCTCCAAGGCCCAGTCCTCTGTTCTTAACGCTACCTCGCTAACGCGGGAAATGGCGAATAGTTTGAAAGAAAGAAAAAAGAATATATATATATATATATATATATATATATATATATATATATATATATATATATATATATATATATATATATATATATGTGTGTGTGTGTGTGTGTGTGTGTATGTGTGTACTTTTATATGTAGGTAAAACCTTAAAGAAACGAAAAATACGAAATTTTACAAAGATAGATCAACCTATGTTCAGGGAAACATGTTATCATTGATAACGTTATCTGATCATTATCAACCAACATTTTGATTCATGTTGATATCTTTATTATATTCGATAAGAGACGATTCAGCAGAATCACTCTCCATTACCGAGTTATTGTAGGTGATAACCTTGGCATTGCTCAGGTCAATTTGGTGACCAAAGTCTTTGAGGTTGGACAGATAGCGCGCTGGATTCTCGGCCATACCTAACATACCTAACAAAAATGTTTTTATGTTCTTGAAACCTGATAGAAAAGAACATAGAATATTGTACACACAACCCTTATGAGAACTTACAGAATTTCTAATATGATTTAACTGTAGTTACAGAATTTCTGATAAGAATTAACCATAGTTACAGGATTTCTGATAAGACTTAACTGTATTATTATTGCTGAAGAATACATTAATGTTAAGACAAAAATAACAAGAAGAACATGAAGCAAGTCCCCACAACAAGATAGTACTAATAAGTTTTTGTTCACAATTTGTTCTTTAGGATGAACATTGTAAAAAAGACTTTCTACCAAACTTACATAGCTGTATCAAGGAAATGTTTGGTGTACCGTAATTTATAACCAGCGTCATAGATATTACAATGTTCATCATCAATGAACTCTGGATTACATATGTAAAATGGTCTAAGAATCATGGATGAAAAGACAGAATGTTTCACTATATTGTCAAGAGTAGAGTAGTGAATACATGAAGACATTGTAGGATGTAAAGACTGAGTTAAATTAAATAATGTTTGGTGTGGTCAAGAATTCCATTGCGTTATATTTACCTCGTATATTTTTGATCATCATATTGATTAGAGCAGTGTTAATAAAATCACATGCAATAATTCCAGGAATGGATAGATATATTGTTGAATTGACTCTTATCAAACGTGGCCGAGATATTGATATGAGTCAAAATGTTGGTTTATATAAATGAAATAATTTTATAAGTGAGAAAAAAAAAATATGTTTCCCCGGAACATGGGTTAACCTGAGTTGGTAACGTGTGAGAGGTGAGGTCATCGAACGTGACCTGAGCCTTAATTCCTTCACCTGTTTCTTCATTCACCCACCTGCCCCACCCAGTGCCTGCTGGTATACTACGTTCGGTTCTCGTTATCTGCATTCAGTCCTGACGATGTAATTATCCGAAAGCGTTTGACACTTCGTATCTGACGTTTTTTTGTGGTTTTAA
>NC_092288.1:16481412-16501412 GCF_036320965.1 Panulirus ornatus | reverse complement strand
TTTCAATACACCCTCTTCTGCTCTCTCATCAACACTCCTTTTATTTCCACACATCTCTTTTTCCCTTTCATTTATCACTCGATCAAACCACCTCACACCATATATTGACCTCAGACATCTTATTTCCAGCATATCCACCCTCCTCCGCACAACCCTATCTGTATCTATATCTAAACCATTTGCCTAGTCACAGCCATATTCTCTAATAACTATCGCTTTTTGAACCATGGCTTTATATGGTCGAATGTATATTGGTACATGAATTGATACAAGGTAAATTGGTCTAATGTAAATCGTTGGCAACGTAAATCGGTACAACGTAAATTTGTAGAACGTAGATTGGTGCAACGGTAATTGGTAAAACATGAATTAGTGCAACGTAAATTGGTGCAACGTAAGTTGGTACAACGTAAATTGGTACAACGTAGATCGGTACAGCATAAATTGGCACAACGTAAATTAGTACAACGTTCATCGGCGCAACGTAAATTGGTACAACATAAATTAGCACAACGTAAATTGGTGGAAAGTTGACGATGGAGTTGTGGAAGACAGGCCCGGGGTTGTACGTCGGTTTTTGTAAATATGGTTTATTGAGATATCATTTTGGTCTCGGCTTCTGGCTAGGCCTATCGATAGATACGATCGATACATCGAGAGGTGAGTTACGACGTACCTCTCAGACCATCAGGCCAGCTGGTAGCAACACTGGGCATTAAGCTCGCTCCTGACGAAGGGGAAGACCTTAGCAGGGAGCAATATGAGGACCCTCGGCTCCTGAATGATTCGTGGGGTCAAGTATGAGTTCTGGGGGTCATGTATGATCCCGTGGGTCATATATGATTCCCGTGGCCATACGTTGTCTCTAGGGGGGGATGGGGTCATGTACGACTCCTGGTGTCAAGTATGATGCCTGGGGTTATGTGTGATTCTTGGGGTCAAGTATGATTACCTGAGGTCAAGCCTGATCCCTAGGGTCATGTACGACTCCTGGGGTCAAGTATGATGCCTGGGGTTATGTGTGATTCTTGGGGTCAAGTATGATTACCTGAGGTCAAGCCTGATCCCTAGGGTCATGTACGACTCCTGGGGTCAAGTATGATTACCTGAGGTCAAGCCTGATCCCTAGGGTCATGTACGACTCCTGGGGTCAAGTATGATGCCTGGGGTTATGTGTGATTCTTGGGGTCAAGTATGATTACCTGAGGTCAAGCCTGATCCCTAGGGTCATGTACGACTCCTGGGGTCAAGTATGATGCCTGGGGTTATGTACGACTCCTGGGGTCAAGTATGATGCCTGGGGTTATGTGTGATTCTTGGGGTCAAGTATGATTACCTGAGGTCAAGCCTGATCCCTAGGGTCATGTACGACTCCTGGGGTCAAGTATGATTACCTGAGGTCAAGCCTGATCCCTAGGGTCATGTACGACTCCTGGGGTCAAGTATGATTACCTGAGGTCAAGCCTGATCCCTAGGGTCATGTACGACTCCTGGGGTCAAGTATGATTACCTGAGGTCAAGCCTGATCCCTAGGGTCATGTACGACTCCTGGGGTCAAGTATGATGCCTGGGGTTATGTGTGATTCTTGGGGTCAAGTATGATTACCTGAGGTCAAGCCTGATCCCTAGGGTCATGTACGACTCCTGGGGTCAAGTATGATTACCTGAGGTCAAGCCTGATCCCTAGGGTCATGTACGACTCCTGGGGTCAAGTATGATTACCTGAGGTCAAGCCTGATCCCTAGGGTCATGTACGACTCCTGGGGTCAAGTATGATGCCTGGGGTTATGTGTGATTCTTGGGGTCAAGTATGATGCCTGGGGTTATGTGTGATTCTTGGGGTCAAGTATGATTACCTGAGGTCAAGCCTGATCCCTAGGGTCATGTACGACTCCTGGGGTCAAGTATGATTACCTGAGGTCAAGCCTGATCCCTAGGGTCATGTACGACTCCTGGGGTCAAGTATGATGCCTGGGGTTATGTGTGATTCTTGGGGTCAAGTATGATGCCTGGGGTTATGTGTGATTCTTGGGGTCAAGTATGATTACCTGAGGTCAAGCCTGATCCCTAGGGTCATGTACGACTCCTGGGGTCAAGTATGATTACCTGAGGTCAAGCCTGATCCCTAGGGTCATGTACGACTCCTGGGGTCAAGTATGATTACCTGAGGTCAAGCCTGATCCCTAGGGTCATGTACGACTCCTGGGGTCAAGTATGATTACCTGAGGTCAAGCCTGATCCCTAGGGTCATGTACGACTCCTGGGGTCAAGTATGATTACCTGAGGTCAAGCCTGATCCCTAGGGTCATGTACGACTCCTGGGGTCAAGTATGATTACCTGAGGTCAAGCCTGATCCCTAGGGTCATGTACGACTCCTGGGGTCAAGTATGATTACCTGAGGTCAAGCCTGATCCCTAGGGTCATGTACGACTCCTGGGGTCAAGTATGATTACCTGAGGTCAAGCCTGATCCCTAGGGTCATGTACGACTCCTGGGGTCAAGTATGATTACCTGAGGTCAAGCCTGATCCCTAGGGTCATGTACGACTCCTGGGGTCAAGTATGATTACCTGAGGTCAAGCCTGATCCCTAGGGTCATGTACGACTCCTGGGGTCAAGTATGATTACCTGAGGTCAAGCCTGATCCCTAGGGTCATGTACGACTCCTGGGGTCAAGTATGATTACCTGAGGTCAAGCCTGATCCCTAGGGTCATGTACGACTCCTGGGGTCAAGTATGATTACCTGAGGTCAAGCCTGATCCCTAGGGTCATGTACGACTCCTGGGGTCAAGTATGATTACCTGAGGTCAAGCCTGATCCCTAGGGTCATGTACGACTCCTGGGGTCAAGTATGATTACCTGAGGTCAAGCCTGATCCCTAGGGTCATGTACGACTCCTGGGGTCAAGTATGATTACCTGAGGTCAAGCCTGATCCCTAGGGTCATGTACGACTCCTGGGGTCAAGTATGATTACCTGAGGTCAAGCCTGATCCCTAGGGTCATGTACGACTCCTGGGGTCAAGTATGATTACCTGAGGTCAAGCCTGATCCCTAGGGTCATGTACGACTCCTGGGGTCAAGTATGATTACCTGAGGTCAAGCCTGATCCCTAGGGTCATGTACGACTCCTGGGGTCAAGTATGATTACCTGAGGTCAAGCCTGATCCCTAGGGTCATGTACGACTCCTGGGGTCAAGTATGATTACCTGAGGTCAAGCCTGATCCCTAGGGTCATGTACGACTCCTGGGGTCAAGTATGATTACCTGAGGTCAAGCCTGATCCCTAGGGTCATGTACGACTCCTGGGGTCAAGTATGATTACCTGAGGTCAAGCCTGATCCCTAGGGTCATGTACGACTCCTGGGGTCAAGTATGATTACCTGAGGTCAAGCCTGATCCCTAGGGTCATGTACGACTCCTGGGGTCAAGTATGATTACCTGAGGTCAAGCCTGATCCCTAGGGTCATGTACGACTCCTGGGGTCAAGTATGATGCCTGGGGTTATGTGTGATTCTTGGGGTCAAGTATGATTACCTGAGGTCAAGCCTGATCCCTAGGGTCATGTACGACTCCTGGGGTCAAGTATGATTACCTGAGGTCAAGCCTGATCCCTAGGGTCATGTACGACTCCTGGGGTCAAGTATGATTACCTGAGGTCAAGCCTGATCCCTAGGGTCATGTACGACTCCTGGGGTCAAGTATGATTACCTGAGGTCAAGCCTGATCCCTAGGGTCATGTACGACTCCTGGGGTCAAGTATGATTACCTGAGGTCAAGCCTGATCCCTAGGGTCATGTACGACTCCTGGGGTCAAGTATGATTACCTGAGGTCAAGCCTGATCCCTAGGGTCATGTACGACTCCCCCCCCCCGGCCCCCCCCCCCCCCCTGGGTCTCCACAAGCCTCATCCCCCTGGGTCTCCAAACGCCCCTTCCCCCCCTGGGTCTCCACACGTCCCATACCCCTGGGTCCCCCACACGTGTACATCCCTCACCCAACATGGCCTTGACCTTCGACCTCTAACCTCGTGACTGACGCCACCCTGCCAGCCGGCCAGCCAGCTCTTTAATCGAGGTCATACTGCCCATTGCCACTCCCCCTCCACGCCTCGACCTGGGTCTGTCGTTTCCTGGGTCGTCGGTACCACAGACTGAATCTCCCGTCCTCACATGATTCTACGTTGTGTTTCATGTATGAATAATCTTATGAGTCCTCGTCCTGATTCTGTGTTGTGATTCTGTCTTATGATTCCTCGTCCTGATTCTGTGTTGTGATTCAGATATATATCTTATGATTCCTCGTCCTGATTCTGTGTTGTGATTCAGTTATATATCTTATGAGTCCTCCTCCTGATTCTGTGTTGTGATTCTATCTTATGATTCCTCTTCCTGATTCTATGTTGTGATTCTGTCTTATGATTCCTCTTCCTGATTCTATGTTGTGATTCTGTCTTATGATTCCTCCTCCTGATTCTGTGTTGTGATTCAGTTATATATCTTATGATTCCTCGTCCTGATTCTGTGTTGTGATTCAGTTATATATCTTATGATTCCTCGTCCTGATTCTGTGTTGTGATTCTGTCTTATGATTCCTCCTCCTGATTCTATGTTGTGATTCTGTCTTATGATTCCTCCTCCTGATTCTGTGTTGTGATTCAGATATATATCTTATGATTCCTCGCCCTCATTCTATGATTCTTCAGTTACCATCCCACTTCCCTTAGCTTGGCTTTCTCAGACAGTCTCCTTCCTCCTTCCAGTGACAGACTCGCCCAGCCACCTCACTAGCCACATCTCACTTCTAAGTTACCTTCTCCCGCACCATCTCTTCTCCATCACCACCACCACCACCACCACCAGCGCGGCATGTAAGGGCCCCCGTGGTGGAGGTGATGGCGTGAGGACCAAGGGTGGAAGACCAAGAACACGCGAGACTCTTACTATCGTGGTGGACAAAGGTGGAGACAACACAATCACTTGTCCTTTTTCTTACATTTTTTCCTCAACCAATAAAAAAAGAAAGAAGAATCTTTCGTCTCCTTTAACTTCCCCATATGAGTTTCCCCCCTGTTCCTCCTCCACCTTCTCCACCAGAGCGTCCAGGAGCAGAGCGCGCATCCACTCTCCCTCACCACCAGCACCACCACACACACACAGCCCCGCTCCTCCTTCCTCATCAAGCCCAGATGAGCTCGAAGTCAGGCCGAGCTGGACTGAGCCCAACATAATCCACTAGATACACTTTGCGTTCGGGCTAATGGTTCAGTATTTTTTTTTTTTTTTTTACCACTGCGCTTCAGGCTCACTCTCTTCCTCCCTCTCCTCCTCATTGATCCATTGATAGGTAATTGGCTACCTGCCTATTATGCCTCTTCTGCGTTGGGTCATGCGCATGTAATTACCAGTGTGTGATTCCCTATTTGTACGATGCGGGGAGAGGGTTTTACACTCGTGGGGGCCCGATGCGTCATGTGTGTGTGTGTGTGTGTGTGTGTGTGTGTGTGTGTGTGTGTGTGTAAAACCTTTCTCTCGCTTCCCTCTAACCTCCCCCCCCCCCCCCCCAGCAGTGGGCAGATGGTAACTTGATTCACTCACACCACCTCAACCAGACGGCTGAAACAGACCCCCTGGTTTCGAGTGTCTGCAACAATTCTCTCTCTCTCTCTCTCTCTCTCTCTCTCTCTCTCTCTCTCTCTCTCTCTCTCTCTCTCTCTCTCTCTCTCTCGCTTTCTCTCTCTCTCTCCAGGGGCTTCTTTTGAGTAGAGAGAGAGAGAGCGTCACCAGCTGTTAATTTACTTCACAACTTCACACTTTTAACTTTTATTTCTTAAGCTCTCTCTCTCTCTCTCTCTCTCTCTCTCTCTCTCTCTCTCTCTCTCTCTCTCTCTCTCTCTCTCTCTCTCTCTCTCTCTCTCTCGTTACGTGATCAGCTCTCTTCGCCTGCATCATGGTAGACTCGCCTGAGTTAATGACATCTTCTCCATTTTACTCTTCCTTTGTTTTCCCAATCCCGTGTCAGCTGTGTGCTTCACAACACAAATTTGTTCCAGCATGCTCAACCTCCCTAAATTTCTCTCGGGAATGCTCTTCTCCTCCACACGATCATCCCAAGATTTACCTGTAATTATCAGCTCTACACAGAGACTCGGGTGCTCTGGGAACCTGGAGAGAGAGAGAGAGAGAGAGAGAGAGAGAGAGAGAGAGAGAGAGATCGAAGTCAAGCGGTCCTTGCGAAGTGCAGCTTCGTACTCCACATGGAAAAGATATTGGCTTCACTGAGCTGCAGACATAGACACACCCACAAGTGTAACGCCATTTGCACCTGGTGATCCTGTTGTATACAGGCAGATCAGCCGATAGTGGATGAAGTCCCTCATATATTCATATATGTATATTCTACTGAGAGTAAACTTATGAGATGTGAAATCTGAGGCCACTGGCTCAGGACCAACAAACAGCAAGTGCCATCATCTGGTTATGGAACCAACTCAAGAGTCATCATCTTAAGGGTACGGTAGACCACCAGAGGCTTTCAGACTTTCTAAAGCCACAAAAACCGCTCTCTTCCCATCTCCCACAATACCGCCACGGATCCTCATAAAGCTCTCATGGAAAGCAGTTTGAAAACCCCTGACAAGTGACACGTGAAGAGAAGTGGTTTGCTCTATGCTATGTAGTCTCCTGTAGCAGATCCCTCTCTATTCCTTCTGTAGAAGTAGATCCCTCTCTATCCCTTCTGTAGAGGCAGACGCCTCCCTATCCCTCGCTGGTTCCTGATGCATCCAGGGTCTGTACCAACTAGACCAAATAAAACCATATCTAAATCACCTCGATAGTCCTAAGATTACATCTTGTTCCAAAAGCCTCCGAGCCTCTTTAACTTGGTGACTCATGCCACTGGTCGAGGAACTTGTTGCTGCTTAGCAGACCTGACCATTATCATCACTTTATTAACTAGTCAGATGTAACTAATGTAATTTTACAGCCCCACGAACCTTTTTAATGGGGTTCCTGCAGCTCCGAGGCAAGGAAAGGATGGAACTCTTTTGGAGCGAGATATGACCCGGCTTGATGATACTCCTAGTCGTCCTTTGATACGACCCCACCTGATGATGACTTCTTTCTCCATCTCGGTGTGACCATCTGCAGGCGCAGTCCGGTAACACCTGAGCCACAGGTGTACCTTTAGTCTAATCTGCTCTATTTATGATTAACCCAAAGACGATTTCTATGAAAGAGTCCTGGTGTTACCCAAGACCTTTCTTGTGGTTTCTGTAACCCATGGTTGCGCTGCGTCCAGTAGCAGGAACTGTACATTCCTATGGGCGTAAGAAGCTCTTTGACGAGACGGTACTCCCAGTGATACTGGCTCTCCCAAAGGTGAGCTATGACTTGTACTGTAACCTCGAGAATGTGGAGTCCGGTAACACTTACACATCTAGACTTAATGAAGAACACTGGGACAGTATTACTCTACGTCGTCATTGTGTAACCTGAGGAAATAATGAACACGGTGGAAAGAGGAGCATCAGGTAACGACCTTTACGTGTTCCGTGTGGGCCTCTGGTCTCCTTGTAAGTGTTAAAGGAGATAGATGGCTGAGGAACACCTCAACCACCCATTGTTGCTGCTTCACCAAGTCACTGCTACATAGAATTGCGTCTTGTGGTCATTGATCTGGGTGTCTTTATGTACGGTGAATGTATGTATATATATCTATTTTTTTTTTGTATACTTTGTCGCTGTCTCCCGTGTTAACGAGGTAGCGCAAGGACACAGACGAAAGAATGGCCCAACCCACCCACATACACATGTATATACATACACGTCCACACACAGCACATATACATACCTATACATCTCAACATCTACATATATATACACACACAGACATATACATATATACACATGTACACAATTCATACTGTCTGCCTTTATTCATTTCCGTCGCCACCCCGCCACACATGAAATGAAAACCCTTTCCCCCCGCATGTGCGCGAGGTAGCGCTAGGAAAATCCGATAAAGGCCACGTTTGTTCACACTCAGTCTCTAGCTGTCATGTATAATGCACCGAAACCACAGCTCCCTTTCCGCATCCAGGCCCCACAAACTTCCTATGGTTTACCCCAGATGCTTCACATGCCCTGGTTCAATCCGTTAACAGCACGTCGACCCCCGGGATACCACATCGTTCCAATTCACTCTATTCCTTGCACGCCTTTCACCTTCCTGCATGTTCAGTCCCCGATCACTCAAAATCTTTTTGGCTCCATCTTTCACCTCCAATTTGGTCTCCCACTTCTCCTCGTTCCCTCCACCTCTGACACATATATCCTCTTTGTCAATCTTTCCTCACTCATTCTCTCCATGTGACCAAACCATTTCAAAGCCCTCCTCTGCTCTCTCTACCACACTCTTTTTATTACCACACATCTCTCTTACCTTTTCATTACTTACTCGGTCAAACCACCTCACACCACATATTGTCCTCAAACATCTCATTTCCATCACATCCACCCTCCTCCGCACAACTCTATCTATAGCCCATGCCTCGGAACCATATAGCATTGTTGGAACCACTATTCCTTCAAACATAACCATTTTTGCTTTCCAAGATAACGTTCTCGACTTCCACACATTATTCAACGCTCCCAGAACTGGTTTCACCCCGGCGACTTCACGCGTCCTGGTTCATTCCATTGACGGCCCTTTTGATCAATGTATGACTCATCGCTTCAATTTGCTGTATCCCATGCACGCCTCTCACCATCCTGCATGGTCAAGCCACGAACACTCAAGATCTTCACATCATCCCACCCATCTCCAATATATATATATATATATATATATATATATATATATATATATATATATATATATATATATATATATATATATAGTTCATTGTTTTATTATACTTGATCGCCGTTTCCGGTGTTAGCAAGGTAGCACCAGGCAACGGACGAAGAAAACCCCATCCACTCATATACACACATATATACATACACGCCCATACATATACAAATCAACATATATTCATATACATACATATACATACACGTGCACAGCCATATACATATTCATAGTCGCATGCCTTCGTCCATTCTCGGCGCCACCTCACCTCAAGAGGAAACAGCATCGCCACCGCCTGCGTCAGCTAGGTGGCGCCACGAAAACAAGACCAAAAAGGGCCATATTCGGTCACATTCATGCTGTAGTTTGCATCAAGGACCTGCTGTACCATCAGTACAACTGATACAGACCATACGAAGCCATGGAATCTCCCAACCTCCACTGTAACTAGTTTCGAACTGGTGTACCATCACAAGCCACGATTTTTTTGCTCTGCTCTCTCGTCTCCCAAAACTATTACCCTTGCAGCATCTCCTGACTGTCTCTCCTCACGCGACCAAGGCACAGCCATGATTCTTACATGAAAGAGGAAATGAATTCAGAGTACACCAGAGGGAAAGGCTGCATTCCTCAACATAGTCATATAATTTGTAGTCACATATTGCACGGTAGTCACATGTATGACGGCAGTCCATGAAACACGGTCGTCACATGTAACACGACAGTCACATGTAACACGGCAGTCACATGTAACACGGTAGTCACATATTGCACGGTAGTCACATGTAGGACGGCAGTCCATGAAACACGGTAATCACATGTAACACGGCAGTCACATGTAACACGGCAGTCACATGTTCCGCGACAGTCACATGTAACACGGCAGTCACATGTTCCGCGGCAGTCACATGTAACACGACAGTCACATGTAACACGGCAGTCATATGTAACACGGTAGTCACATATTGCACGGTAGTCACATGTAGGACGGCAGTCCATGAAACACGGTCGTCACATGTAACACGACAGTCACATGTAACACGACAGTCACATGTAACACGGCAGTCACATGTAACACGGCAGTCACATGTAACACGGCAGTCATATGTAACACGGCAGTCACATGTAACACGACAGTCACATGTAACACGACAGTCACATGTAACACGACAGTCACATGTAACACGGCAGTCACATGTAACACGGCAGTCACATGTAACACGACAGTCACATGTAACACGGCAGTCACATGTAACACGGCAGTTACATGTAACACGACAGTCACATGTAACACGACAGTCACATGTAACACGACAGTCACATGTAACACGGCAGTCACATGTAACACGGCAGTCACATGTAACACGGCAGTCACATGTAACACGACAGTCACATGTAACACGGCAGTCACATGTAACACGGCAGTTACATGTAACACGACAGTCACATGTAACACGACAGTCACATGTAACACGGCAGTCACATGTAACACGGCAGTCACATGTAACACGGCAGTCACATGTAACACGGCAGTCACATGTAACACGGCAGTCATATGTAACACGACAGTCACATGTAACACGGCAGTCATATGTAACACGACAGTCACATGTAACACGGCAGTCACATGTAACACGGCAGTCACATGTAACACGGCAGTCACATGTAACACGGCAGTCATATGTAACACGACAGTCACATGTAACACGGCAGTCACATGTAACACGGCACTCGCATAACTCCTATATTTATCCCACTAATGAATCTCGCATCAAGTGCCTAACCCTGAACAACCACTGTTTACACTGGGAGTCTCTTTTCCCTCCCATCGATCCCCACTGATCCCAGGACCGAATTCTGATACATCAATACACACGGAAAATTGACGATCGGTTATGATGTAACCAGTAGGAGAGTAAATTAGTCGGCACAGAATGATGCTTAACCACTTCCAATTGATCTCGTTCAGGGTCGTTAATGCGAATTTATGGGGAATGTGTCATCACCACCATCACTGGTGGCTCCTCATTATTCAGATCTCCCACCCCCTCCGTTCGTCCACAGGATGATGGCTTTGCAACCAACGCTAACCCACCCTTCCTCTCCTCCTCACCCTCTCCCCACTGCCAACGCGTTTGCATGGACCGTTTTAGTACAGGTTGCTGGTGTCACATCGGGGGCCAAAGCCCCTCTCGCCAACACTGACCTCTTGTTTCCAGCTTCCACCGTCACTACCGAAAGCTGTTGTCAGATATGTATAGTCTTTCTACCTGCCTACACCTTGTGAGAGTCTGCCACCACTAGCCTTTGACTTGTTGACACGAGAAGAAGGTTGAGCCTCAGTTGGTGTCAGCTGCCACCAGACGGTTGCCACCGTTTTTGTCCAGGTCGATGCACATCAGCTAGGATAGATCTGCCCCACCATTGACAACAGTGGTGTCAAACCTCACCTTAACTCTGTCAAAGTCATCTTGGCCTATACGTGCAGGAGAGGAAGTTTTTTAGTACTTTAGTACTTTAGTGTGTGTGTGTGTGTGTGTGTTTGTGTAATTACCAATTTATTGCTAGACGGGAAGGGAACTTTACACACGTGGGCCCCATCTGTTGATTACCTGGTGTAAGCTTTAGGGAATTTTCACCCCCACAGCTGGGGCTGCAGCAAGGCTGTTTGATTGGGTCGTTGATCGACCAAGCTGTTGGAAACCGCAATCCTTAATTAAGCCCACATAGCTCCTACAGACTGTCTAGTCTGGTACACTTTGTAGGTACCTGTCCAGTGCACACTTCATCTTCCCTACCGTGCATCCCAGGCTGTCTCTGATGGCAGATGGCAAGGTGTCGAAGACTCTTGGGCCCAGGATGTTTAAGGGGCATGTTGGGGCCCAGGATGCATGAATCATCTTTGGATTTCACAGGTAGTATTTTACAGTGTCACCCATGTCTGACGTGCCAGCAAGATGCTATGTAGGAACCATACTTTTCTTATGATTCTCCAGATATAGATGATGATCTGTGGTTGGTATGCGCTCCAGGAGTTATTATAGCCTTCGAGATTTCAGCCTTTCCCAGTAGTTTAGTGTTTCTCTGAGCTGTTACCATTCGCATGTTATAGGAAGGAGTCTCTTACAATCGTGTTACCTAATCTCATAACCTTGTGTGTATATATATATATATATATATATATATATATATATATATATATATATATATGATACAAACCTCCAACAGCCTGGATCGAACCCGGGACCCCTGCCTGGCAGGCGGGAGCACTACTGATAGGAGTGATCATAGCCAAGCAGTAGCGCTCCAGCCTGCCACGCGAGGGTCCCGAGTTCGACATTATATATATATATATATATATATATATATATATATATATATATATATATATATATATATATATATATATATATATACACACACACACCATATCTTTACTCATGTGCGTACACACGAACATACGCTCAAACATGAGTCGTAAGTCAGGTGACCATTTGTCGATTAACCCAAAAGTGACGACGAACACCTAGGTTGGGAGTGGGCCGACTTCCGCGTCCAGGATTCGAAACCATGCGTGCCCGACACGTGTGTGTGTGTGTGTGTGTGTGTGTGTGTACAATATATATATTGTATTTTTATGTGTAATAAGTTATAGTGTAGGTTCAAAGTGGAGTTTACTGCATCGAGAGAAAAGACCAGCTTAAAAATCTAGCTACTTTAGTGATGCAAATAGAAAACGAGGTAATATATTCTCGGGGAAGGGGAAACTCAACTATAAATTATGTTGTTTTAAACCAGCATTTAGGGTATTGCATAATGCTTCTGTAGTTTATTACTTGCATAAGGCTCCCCATAGTCTGATAGTGGCGCTAGAGCGTAACTCACTCGACGCTGCCCGTTTAGCCATGGTCACAAAGGACCGCACTTGAGTATAATTTACTCGCCAGAACTGAAGAAGAGTTGGACGCGAAGGGAGTGAAGCACAGTTCTCGGCTGGCCTGGCTAGAAGGATGTATAGTATAGGAATCGATCTGTGACGTCGTCCCTGAAATGAAGAAAAGTGGGGCCTTTGTTGTTTCCTCTATAGTTTTCTCTGTCAACGGGAAACATTATTACTTTTAAGAAGAGCATCGGGAAGTTTCAGTGTTGGTCGTGAGATGTTCCTCCAGTCGTGGACAATATGTATATGCACATACGCAAGTAATAGGTAAAAGCAATGGGGAAATACGTAGTGAAATATGTGGGACTCGAACACTTATCGGATTTGTCAATAGATTCTACAAAGAAAAGGTTTTCGAGCTGCCTTTCTTCGAGATATCTCGGCGCACAGAGAGAATCCCGGACCCTATCTCTTATTTTCTCTTTTGTGGCGCCAACGCAAACCCTTGCTCAGTATCTCCAGACGGCTCGTGGAAAGGTTAAAGAGACGAAAGGAACTGGAATCCATTTGCAGCTGTCCATGACCCCTCCAACAGGTGGGAGGAAGACATTGAGGTCGATGCGCACTTCCGCCTCAGAAGGGAAAAGGTTGAAGGTTAAGACTGTAGAGTATATGATCCACGACAGGGAGGGCCCGGACAACCTGAGCTGGGCTGCTTGCATTCACAGGGTGGGTGTCAGACGATCCGTTCCATTGTCGCAGCCGCTGAGCAGGTGTTCCGTCCCGTCGTGGCCCCCTAGGGCGGGTGTTCCGTCTCGTCGTGGCCCCCTAGCGCGGGTGTTCCGTCCCGTCGTCGTGGCCCCCTAGCGCGGGTGTTCCGTCCCGTCGTCGTGGCCCCCTAGCGCGGGTGTTCCGTCCCGTCGTCGTGGCCCCCTAGCGCGTGTGTTCCGTCTCGTCGTGGCCCCATAGGGCGGGTGTTCCGTCCCGTCGTGGCCCACTAGCGCGGGTGTTCCGTCCCGTCGTCGTGGCCCCCTAGCGCGGGTGTTCCGTCCCGTCGTCGTGGCCCCCTAGCGCGGGTGTTCCGTCCCGTCGTCGTGGCCCCTTAGCGCGTGTGTTCCGTCTCGTCGTGGCCCCCTAGCGCGGGTGTTCCGTCCCGTCGTGGCCCCCTAGCGCGTGTGTTCCGTCTCGTCGTGGCCCCCTAGCGCGGGTGTTCCGTCCCGTCGTGGCCCCCTAGCGCGTGTGTTCCGTCTCGTCGTGGCCCCCTAGCGCGGGTGTTCCGTCTCGTCGTGGCCCCCTAGCGCAGGTGTTCCGTCGTGGCCGTAACTCAGGTGTTCAATCTTTGACCTTTTACGAAATGTGTTTGGCTGAAAGCCAGACACACTGACGATCTTGAAACTACAGGAAATAACAGTCATTTCGAGTTCGTTGTCTTTGTTTGAGGAATTTAAGCAGATACGCAAAAGCAACATGAAAAAAAGAAAAAAAAAAAGATTATTCGAAGATAGAAAAAGAAAACCGTTTTCAACTTGCAGTTTGGATATTGTTTGTGAAATAATGAACAGGAAAGGTAATTGGAAAAGTTGGTCTTAATTTGATTTTTGTTCCTTCTTGAATTGATTTCTTCTATAATGCCTCTATACTTCTGGATTATTATTTTCTATAATGGCTCTGAATCCTCCTGAATTATTTTCTTGAATAATGCCTCCAGATCCTCCTGGATTATTTTCTAATAATGGTTGTAGATCATCCTGGAAATATTTTCTTTTATAATTCGTCTAGCTCTTCCAAGATTATTTTTTTACTATAATGCCTCTAGATCCTCTTGGATTACTTTCTTTATAACACCTCGAGATCGAGAATACTTTGACAGTTCTAACGTTAATACACATTACATAAAGTGTAAGTCCTCAGATTACATTTAGATTACAGTTAGGTTACAATTAGGTTAAAGCTGCGACGTAGTCGCCCCCTTGATCAAGTTACAGTCAGGTTACATTTGGATTACAAATAGATTATATTACACTCACATTATTGTTGGATTAAAGTTAGACTTATCAAATTTGCATACGGCACAACACGCGTCGCACGTTTTCTAATTCAAAAGTGCGTTTGTGAATTTGAAGGACACGGATCAGATTGATTACGTGGCTTATAGAATAGGGATTTTACTCAGTGGGTAATAAATAAGTCTCTTTACGCTTGCTCCGGCGAGTTGCTACGGTAGGAAATGAATACCACAAGACTTGAGCTGCTTGGCGATGCTCCTGTAGCCCTTGAGCACGACGACACGACCCCTGAGCACCACGGTGCGACCCCTGAGCACCACGGTGCGACCCCTGAGCACCACGGTGCGACCCCTGAGCACCACGGTGCGACCCCTGAGCATCACGGTGCGACCCCTGAGCACCACGGTGCGACCCCTGAGCACCACGGTGCGACCCTTGGGCACGTTGGTGAGGCTCATGGAAAATGGTAGCCTTACCTGGCCCTCAATGATGAGGTCAAAGGCTCAGCTACTCTAACCCAGGATCGTACTGTCGTGTTCAAGGGTCTTGCCGTAGCCGTCAAGGGTCGTACCGTCGTCCTTAAGAGGTTCAAAGGTACTGTTCATGAAGGGTCGTATTATAAAAAACCATTAGAAATCTTAGCTTACGAAACGATCGTCAACTATCAATTTCCTAGGGCACTTTCTTGCCTCAGTAACCTTTACCTCAGTATTTCTTAACCAAGTACCTCTTACCCCGGTATTCCTCACCCTTAGTAATCATTACCCCAGTACTTGCATTACACCAAGGTCAATTAGGGGTTCATATAAACATGGCTCTCATGCTTGCCTCCGACACCTTGCGCAGTGGGGGTGCATGAGCTGCCGTGTGGCAGGTATTGCATCGGCATAAGAATCGTTGACGCACTCGCATAATGTTTAATCAACGCGTTGGCATAAGAATGGTTGATGCGTTCACATGATATCTATTGTCCTGTTCGCCTAAGAACCGTAAATCCACCGATACTTTGTAGTGCATCTCAGACAGACCTAGAAGGGACAGAAGAAATAGAGATGTGTCTTGATTTACGTGGCAGAGATAGATTGTGCAAAGAAAGTCTTGCATGACTGAATGTCCGAGCTATTCATCGTTCATGGTCATGATCCTGAATTGCATGAGACACGGCTCTGGTGGCGGACTCAAAGGAGAAACTCGAGAAGCTGATGACAAGAGTTTGAGTGAGAGAGTATGAAATTTTGAGTGTGCATGTGAATATGAATTAGGTATAGCAGGGGATGAGGCAGGATGGTGTCACTGTATGTGTAAATGAGGAAAACCTGGAAGAAATGGAGTACTTCTAGGTGCCTGGAAGTGGACATGGGGACTGGAATGAGCCATAGGGTAGTAGACAGGGCTAGGTCCTATCCTTGGTGCTGTAAGGAGCATATATGGAAGGAGAGCTCACAGTGTCTGTAAGGGGAAAATATAGGTATGTCTATAGGCGTAATAGTCCCAGAAATGTTTTTTGAGGGTTTTAGGATCTTGATACAAAAGACAGATGGAGGTTGGATGTGCTGGAACTGGAAGGCCAGAGGACGATATATGGCGTGGGACGAATTGAACATGTTAAGAAATGACATTGTCAGAGAGTAGCGAGGTAGAGAGAGCTTAGTTTGAACGAGAGGGCCAGTTAGTGTGCTGAGATGGTTCGGACATATGGAGAAGATGAGTGAAGAGAGACTGACACATGAAATCAGTTTCTCGGTTTTGCTAGGAATAAGTCGGGAGGAGAGACCAAGAAGAAGATGGAAGGACGAAGTCGATGGAAGCTTGGGTGGAGTACTAGGGCAGGAGAATATCGGTAGAGCGAGAGTCATTCGTTCAGTAGAATGAGCTGGAGTGATGTGGTACACAGAAGTCAGGGTGATGTCAGCGGGTTGAACCACAGCATATGAAGTGGGGCTTGGCTGCGGACGGTGGGCTCTGGTAAGACGCACATTGCGCATGATAAGTCCAGAGCGGATTTGTGCAAATGAGGCGCTTGTTGGTTTGTTCCTGATGCTTCCCCGTTAAAGAAGGAACAGTAATAAGGTTTAGATTATTATTATTATTATTATTATTATTATTATTATTATTATTATTATTATTATTATTATTATCATTATAATTATTGTTGTTGTAATTATGATTTACTGATCATTTACGCCATATGTTCATAACACTTCACAAGGACTACTTGCTCGTCCCCAACAGACCCTATCTCCACATCCATAAATACCACATACAATTCACTGTCTTTCTCTCAGATATTTCTTACACAAAGTTTTCGAAGCAAACGCCTGAGTCGCATTTCCTCTACCGCTCCTGAAGTCTCGTTGCTTCACCCCAGTCTGATGTTCTGTGCCTCCCACCCACCCACCGCCCTCTTAACCAACCAATCTCCTATGCACCTCACCAAGTATAATCTACGGACATACACCTCTGTAACTTGAGCATTCACTTTAATCTCCCCTTGCATTTACATGATAGTGCTATGCATCTCATCTTCGGATATACAGGTTTAGAATAGCCTTAATCTCCAATGAACAACACTGTCATCCCTTTTCTTGAGAAACGCCTTTATATCCCATCTACTACTGCTGCTTTGCCACACTTCCACCTATGCAGGACTTTCACTCTTATCATTATACCGTACGCCAGGACACTCTCACTCCGCGTGTCGTCTCGTGCCAAACACCCAGCGACCGCCACCCTATTGTCTAGCACATTCAACAGTCCTCAGAAATACTTATTCCACCTCTTATTTGCACCTCGTCTTTGTCTGGTGCCACTTCATCATCTGCTCCCCTCTCTGTTGCTCCATGTGTTCTCTTAATTTCCTCGCACTAATCATCTATGCTCTCTCACCCCATCTCTCATCTATTCTCTTTCCTTTCTCTTGAACCCCTGCCACTTTCTCTTGAACCCCTGCCACTTTCTCTTGAACCCTTGCCACTTTCTCTTGAAATTTTTCCTATCACTTCCACTCCTTCCCTGCAGATAACGTTCATACACCTTTTTCTTTTCTTTCAATAGTTATTCAGCTTCGTCCTTCAGCCACTCGCTAATTTTTCTCTTGACATCCATACCCGACCTCCTGCATGCCACATACTTCACCAGCACACGTAAGCAATGTTTCCGTAAATACTTTCAGTTCCACTTCCGAGCCATTTCATATATATATTCACCCTGTGCCGCTCTGCACCCAGTCTTTCTCAGTATCTCAGTAAGCAGGCCTTTATTTTTCCAGGCTCAATCACTATTATCTTTTATTTCTCATCCATGTCATTTTCTCATATTCTAAAAGCTATGCAGACTTTCACACTCGCTTCCACCATGAATTGATCAGATATTTCACCAGCCGTCCCTCTCAGCACATTCATGTCCAACAGTCTCTCCTTTTGCACTCCTGTTAGTTGGCACGTAATCCAGCCATGCCCGTTGACCGTCAGCTCCACTCACCCACGTACACTTATGTACGCGGCCATGTATACCACATCACCGTTCCTCCTTCAGCACACAACTCGACAGGTTCTTCCTCATTTCATTTACACCGGGGACCCACGCCTCCCCAGTTATGGCCTCTATTGACTAATCACCCACTCCTGCATTCAGATCCCCAAGGAGCAAGATTCGATTCCTTACATCAAAGCTGCCAGAGCGCTCTCTCCGCTCCCACCAAAAAGCGCTCTTTTTTCCTCTCCTCTCCTCTCACTACCTGGTGTTTATGCACTAACAATGCTCGCATTTCTTGTGGATCATTTTTCATTTTAACCTACATCATTACTGAACTCACTTTCTTACACTTTTTAAAACAGTCCCACATCTTTTTCAGAAATACTGCTCTCTCTCTCTCCCTCAGTCTTGTCAACTCACTAACCCCAGACGTTACTCTGAACCTTCCTTGAACCATTCTACTCCTTAATGTTCAACACAGTTTCACTCAGACAGAATATCTCAAGACTAAGGCATATGCACAAGCAGGAAGGAAGGAGGGTGAGGGGTTCCCGGTTAAGGTAGGTCTCTGCCCAGGAAGAGTGATGTCACCATGGCTGTTTGATCTGTTTATGGACGGTGTGGTGAAGGAGGAGACTAAAAGCGTTTTAGAGTAAGAGGGTCAGATCCATGTGAGGTGAAAAAGATGTTTGAATATGACACGACTTTGATGGCCGACTCCACAGAGAAACTCTAGAAGCTGGTGACAGAGTTTGGAAGAGTGTTTTAAGGGAAAGACGAAAGAAAATGCGAAAAAAAAATAAGATAACGGTGTGCAGTCTGGATATGAAGCGGGATGGTTAAACCAAGACTGAATGGAGAGAACCTGAAGGAAGTGGCAGGGTTCCAGGTGCATCTGACAGTGGATATGGCAGCTGATGCGGATATGGGGGCTGAAGTGAGTCATCGGGAGAATATTCATAAATATATTTACGTAATCACAAATTGCATATGATACATGAAAGCAAGAATGCGGTACTGCGTAGGCGTCTCTTGTGTAGGAAGAGTTGACTAATGGGAAGAAGTGCTTAAGTGTGAGGTCATGGGTGCGTGAACAAGCGTGTGACAGGAGAGGTCAGGCGTCTATTAGGGTAAAAATGGCTATGTCTGAAGGCGAAGCAGACCCGATGGTGTTGTGTGGATGTGAGTCTTGGACCCGGAACCCACAAGAACAAAAGAGCATGGACGTACGTGGTGGAGATGATGTCCTTTGGGACATGTGGTGTGAGATGGGTTATTCATGTAAGGATTGACATTATAAGAAAGTTGGTGCGGTAGTAAGCGCACTTTGGTTTTTAATCAGAACAAGATATGTTGAAAAAGAGGTTCACTAAGAGGATCTACGTGCCGGAGGTGGAGGGACCAAAAAAGGGAATGGAAGGATGAATTGAAGGAGGCTTTGGGGTATCGGGGCTTGAACATTCGGGAGCATGTGGGGCATGCACGGTACAGAATGACATGCGCCGTCACTGTGCCGTCGTGGCAAACATGGAGTTACTTGTGTGTGTGTCAAAAGTGGAAGGAACAAGAAGAAGCGAGAGACCAAATTGCAGGTGGAAGGATGGCGTTAAAAAAGATTTAGAGCGATTTGAGCCTGAACTTGCAGGAGGATGAAAGGCGTGCACGGAATAGAGTGAATTTGAACGATGTAGGTATACCGGGGTCGACGTGCCATCATTGGACTGAACCAGGGCATGTGAAACGTCTGGGATAAACCATGGAGAGGTTTTTGGGGCCTGAATGTGG
>NC_092288.1:16473912-16478912 GCF_036320965.1 Panulirus ornatus | reverse complement strand
TCCTGCCCAATCGACTCGTTTTTCTTTTTATCCTGTTGTGTAATCTGTAATGTAATTCAATCATTGAGGCTCATTTTCTCACAGCTATTCTTCACTCTGTATCCTCCTCTTGTGTGGCCTCCGCCCACTATTTGCTGAAATAGTGTTTTCACTCCTGCCCAATCGACTCGTTTTTCTTTTTATCCTGTTGTGTAATCTGTAATGTAATTCAATCATTGAGGCTCATTTTCTCACAGCAATTCTTCACTCTGTATCCTCCTCTTTTGTGGCCTCCGCCCACGGGCCTGGGTAGGAGTGCATAATAGATTAGCTCCCCGTGCGGCAAAAAAAAAAAAAAATAAGAAAACATTACCAGAGTGTAAGATTGGCGCGTCCTGCTCACCGCAGACAGACTCTTGAGATGGCGAAGGACGAACGAACGAGTTACGTGAGTTATGTGATGTCGAAGAGTTGTACGAGTGAGAGAGGGGGGGGGGGGGTGAAAACGCCACAGCGGCCCACTTACGGGGGAGGGAGAAATAAGGGACGATAAGCTAGGTCAAGGGTGTGGAACTCGACAGCCACTGAGGCATTGGCTTACTGCCCAGCCTTCACTGTAGCCCTCCCGACACCCAGGCTGGTAGTTTCGGTAAGGTGGTACTACTGGTCGAATGGGCCGTCGACCACATACTGTCCAGACTTAGAGAGAGAGAGAGAGAGAGAGAGAGAGAGAGAGAGAGAGAGAGAGAGAGAGAGAGAGAGAGAGACACTCAGGTCAAGATGTAAAGGAATGTCAATATACTACAATGGCGGCTCATGAATGAGAAGAAGATGGAAGAGAGCGGAGGAGAGACGTGAATGAAGCAGGAAGATGGAACAGGATGGGAAAGTTTCATCAAAAATGATGGCAATATAGAAGCGAGCCTCACCATCTCTTCAGCTCAACGTAGATAGAAAAATACACAAAAAACATGTTTCAGTAAAGTTTCAGTTCTCGGTGCCTCGATAAAGTTTCATTTGGTAAACAAAGGGCGTCGTAGCTACGTCTCTTCGCTGTATATCAACTGACTTGTTATATTTCTCTCTTGTGTCTCTCCTGATGATGTGATTATTACACAAAAGTGCACTTGGGAACTTATCGTTTTTCATTTTCCCTATGGACTCACAGGAATATACTTGATAACGCGCTCAATTGTGAACCTTTCCAATATATATATATATATATATATATATATATATATATATATATATATATATATATATATATATATATATGTGTGTGTGTGTGTGTGTGTGTTTAACATATACATCCTAGCCTCAGCCAGGAGGCCATTATATCGACTAACCCTTAGGGGTGGATGAACAGCTGGGTTGACTGTGGACCGATTACCACAACCAGGATTCGAACGCATGCGCTCGACTTTGGGCGGCCCGTGAATGCGCCACGGTCAGGAACTCTAACCGTTACACCACGGAGGTCGTTGCACAGAAAACACGATTGGTGTTATAGAAACGTGAGGACACGGGTTCATTACCAGGCAGTATTTCAAGAGCTTAGCAGTAACACCAGAGCTAAAGCCTGACCTTTTCATCAAAGGTCATCTCGGTGACCTTTCGCAGGAGCGTCACATCACCCACGTCTAATTTAGGAAAATATAAAGTTGTGTATGCCTATAACAACAAACTCTAGGTAATTCTAAATTCTATATACATCATTCCCCTCGTGCTAACATTTCTTGTTAATATATTTATTTCACGTTTTGTCGAGAACGGGCGGAATTCAAAGGAATTCAAAGAGCATCGGACAGTGAGCCTCTTCGAGTCTGTTTGTGATAGTGGAAGCGATGTGACAATCACAGACCAGTGTGGTAAGAGGGGAAGAAGTACGTCTTTGATAAGAATATAAAGTAGTTTGTGATAAGTAGTACATGATAAACGCAAATAATGTCAGTGGTGGATTGGAAGTGAAATATTTATGAAGTCTGTTCTTAAACTTAATCTAATGGTACTACTTTCAACCACTCTAATGGGTTGATCATTCTGTATGTTAACAGTAGTGTTGAAGGAACATTGTTTCGCCTCATACTAATGGGTTGATCATTCTGTATGTTAACAGTAGTGTTGAAGAAACATTGTTTCGCCTCATACTAATGGGTTTATCATTCAGTATGTTAACAGTAGTGTTGAAGAAACATTGTTTCGCCTCATACGAGATGAAGCGTTTGCCCACACGAGTCTGGAACCATTACTATGAGTAATATGTAAATCTCTAGTCACTAAAACATGCTGTGCCATTCTGTCATATGTTACATGATGTGAGACCAAATGCTGCCTGCACTTAACATACATTGTCCCTGTTCACTGTATCTTTCATTTACAAACAACTGAACAGGTTATTCTTATATGCTGTTCCAGTATATGTCAGTTTATGGTAATTAATGTTCAACTAAAGTGTTTCGCGTCGGTATATTACATCATGCCAGTATTAATCTTAGAAGGGTTAGCTTAAGTTCTTTTTTTTCTACTCACAAACTCTTCACCAGCAGACAGTAAGAAGGAACATCCGGGTGTAAACCTCCACTTCGTACTCACCTGCAAACACAGAAACAAGAAAAATAATTCATATCATATACACAAATGATTTTATATATATATATATATATATATATATATATATATATATATATATATATATATATATATATATATATATATGTGTGTGTGTGTGTGTGTAACGTTTATGGACTTGGAAGAAGCCTATGATAGGGTTGACCGAGATGCCTTATAGAGGGTGCTACGATTATATAGCATGGGTTGAAAAGCTGCTAGATGCAGAGTGGAGTTTCCATTTGAGGAGCAAAGTGTGTGCGCTAGTCGGAAGAGAGGAGGAGGAGTTGGTCGTGGCGAAGGTGAGTCTCCTGCAAGGGTGCGTGATGCCACCATGGCTGTTTGTTTCGTTCGTGGACGAGGAATTAAGGGAGGTGAATGCAAAGGACTGAGAGAGAGAGAGAGAGAGAGAGAGAGAGAGAGAGAGAGAGAGAGAGAGAGAGAGAGAGAGAGAGGACGGGTCTGCAGTATGCAAGAGCCTTGGGGAATTGAGGGAGGAGGTCTGGGAGGTGAGTCAGTTGTCTCGGCTCTGGTGTCATGCTCGACAGTGTCCAAGAAATCCATAAACCAACATGTTTGTTTTGTAAATGATTATGTGTAGCTTCCCATGGAAGAGTTTTGGCTTCATGACCAAATAGAACTGCCATTAAAATAATTAATATACTGCAACTAACATATTACATCGTATCCAATGAGTTTTTGTATATTTAGTCTTTTTTTTTTTAGTAAAATCTAATCATATAAGCAAAATCTGATGCCTTGTACATGAATTTGATTATTTATTCACATATAATTAATGTTCCCCTTTTTTTTTTTTACTTAAGTTTGATGAGATTTATATGAATTTCATGGGCCACATGTGTAATGTGAGTGGCTGTGGTTTAAGAAACATCCTCAACACCTGCTGAAGATGTTACACATGTTGAGGGTTCGTGGCTCAACGCTGACGACCATAATGACCCCTAACAGTTGGTAGTTGGTCCAAAGCCCAACCAACCGACCGACCGACCGACCGACCGACCGACCGACCGACCGACCGACCGACCGACCGACCAACCAACCAACCAACCAACCAACCAACCAACCAACCAACCAACCAACCAACCAACCAACCAACCAACCATCCATCCATCCATCCATCCATCCATCCATCCATCCAACCAACCAACCAACCAACCAACCAACCACCCACCCACCCACCCACCCACCCAACCAACCAACCACCCACCCACCCACCCACCCACCCACCCACCCACCCTCCCACCCACCCAACCTGTTACACTTAGGTTTTTACCACCAAATAAACCCACAGGAAACGGAAAGGCCACAGAGATGGTAAGCTTTCGTCTATTTCTCAAAAGATCTTCAGGGCAGCAGAAGACGTCTTGTAGAATAGACGAAAGCTTGTGTGTGTGTGTGTGTGTGTGTGTGTGTGTGTGTGTGTGTGTGTGTGTGTGTGTCTTAAGACAACCACCTGCCTGTGAGGTAACTACAGCCTGGGTATAGGGAGAGGTAGTGGTGACGAGGGAGCAACGAGCCAACAGTACCATAAATTTTAAGTTTCCCTCACATGTCTGCGTTCCTGTCTTTACTCCCTGCCTCACCCACACGTGAGCTGCTGGCACACACACACACACACACACACACACACACACACACACTTGACACACACACACACACACACACACACATACACACACACACACTTGACAACACACACGAGACTCACGCAACTCAGTTCTTAGCTCGAAATGTTTCTGCCGTGGACAGATAATGCTGGCGTTATCAGCGCTATGACTCCGAGACCTGATGAAAAGGTTTAGTATATATTATACATATATTTCTTTATTTTCATAGTATTCTTCATTTCCCGCGTTAGCGAGGTAGCGTTAAGAACAGAGGACTGAGCCTTTGAGGGAAATCCTCACTTGGCCTCGTTCTCTGTTCCTTCTTTTGGAAAATTAGAAACGAGAGGGGAGGATTTCCAGTCCCCCGCTCCCTCCCCTTTTAGCCGCCTTCTACGACACGCAGGGAATACGTGGCAAGTATTCTTTCTCCCGTATCCCCAGGGATATATATATATATATATATATATATATATATATATATATATATATATATATATATATATATATATATATATTTCTTTTTTTCTTTCATACTATTCGCCATTTCCCGCATTAGCGAGGTAGCGTGAAGAACAGAGACTGGACCTTTGAGGGAATATCCTCACCTGGCTCCCTTCTCTGTTCCTTCTTTTGGAAAATTAGAAATATATATATATATATATATATATATATATATATATATATATATATATATATATATATTTATAATGAAGCAGATTTGAATACTTCTGTGTTGTGTAGACACCAACGAGCCAGAGAGGCTTCAGAAGCACTTCAGAATGTAAA
>NC_092288.1:16463912-16471412 GCF_036320965.1 Panulirus ornatus | reverse complement strand
GCAGCAGCACCAGGAGCAGCAGCAGCAGCACCAGCAGCACCAGGAGCAGCAGCAGCAGCACCAGCAGCAGCAGCAGCACCAGCAGCAGCAGCAGCAGCAGCACCAGGAGCAGCAGCAGCAGCAGCAGGAGCAGCAGCACCAGGAGCAGCAGTAGCAGCACCAGCAGCACCAGGAGCAGCAGCACCAGGAGCAGCAGCACCAGGAGCAGCAGCAGCAGCAGCAGCAGCAGCAGCAGTCTTGTGTGTGGAGCTGGAGGCTGTTGTCTGGCCTTCAGCAGAACAGTATCCCGCGTCGCCCTTAAATATTCCTGGCACCATGATCTTCCTACTGCCAAGGATGTCCACACACACGCGCGCGCGCGTCGCCTGCTGCTGCTCCTGCTGCTGCCTGTCTCTCTCTCTCTCTCTCTCTCTCTCTCTCTCTCTCTCTCTCTCTCTCTCTCTCTCTACATCTTCGTCATTTATCACCGTCTACCCAACGCCGTCCCCTTCCTACTTTCCCATTCTCTGCATCTTGTAGAATATTGGGGTTAAATCTATCTGGGGTTAAATCTATCTGGGGTTAAATCTATCTGGGGTTAAATCTATCTATCAGCAGAGGCAGCAGAGCTCAGAAAGCAGGAGAGGTTATCAGACCTAGCGAGTTAGCGAGTGTCTCCCTGTGTCGCATGAGTTGGTTTCCTTAAATCGATAAATGACACCTCTGGCACGACGGTACGACCCTTAAGCACACACTGGCACGACGGTACGACCCTTAAGTACACACTGGCACGACGGTACGACCCTTAAGTACATAGTGGCACAGCGGTACGACCCTTAAGTACACACTGGCACGACGGTACGACCCTTAAGCTCACACTGGCACGATGGTACGACCCTTAAGCACACACTGGCACGACGGTACGACCCTTAAGCACACACTGGCACGATGGTACGACCCTTAAGTACACACTGGCACGACGGTACGACCCTTAAGCACACACTGGCACGACGATACGACCCTTAAGTACATAGTGGCACGACGGTACGACCCTTAAGCACACACTGGCACGACGGTACGACCCTTAAGTGCATAGTTGCACAGCGGTAAGACCCTTAAATACATAGTGGCACAGCGGTACGACCCTTAAGTACATAGTGGCACAGCGGTACGACCCTTAAGTACATAGTGGCACAGCGGTACGACCCTTAAGTACATAGTGGTACAGCGGCACGACCCTTATGTACATAGTGGCACAGCGGTACGACCCTTAAGGGTCAAGTTGAAATGCAGGCCACTATGTCCAAGAGTCGTTCACTATGCCCAAGAGTCGTCCACTATGTCCAAGAGTCGTCCACTATGCCCAAGAGTCGTCCGCTATGCCCAAGAGTCGTCCACTATGTCCAAGAGTCGTCCACTATGTCCAAGAGTCGTCCACTATGTCCAAGAGTCGTCCACTATGCCCAAGAGTCGTCCACTATGTCCAAGAGTCGTCCGCTATGTCCAAGAGTCGTCCACTATGTCCAAGAGTCGTCCACTATGCCTAAGAGTCGTCCGAACTTCTTGCTCAAGGATCGTATAGCGGTAGAGATACTAGCCAAAACAGATGTCTCACTACTCGTAGATCCATGAGCATCACTCGATGTCTCACTACTCGTAGATCCATGAACATCACTCGATGTCTCACTCATACCTCATATACAGCGACTGACGTAGCTCTACGTACAGCCCTCTCCAGTGTAAAGAAAATGGGGTATGATAGAAGAGAATGAAGAAAATCATTAGAACTCCTCAGGCGTTTTGTAAACATGGGGTCTTAATGGTAGAGTTATAAAGGTTAGAACGTGAAGGAAAGACTAAAACAAAAAAAATAAGGTTCACAGTTTTGTTGTTCGAGGAAAGACGCGGGTGTCATAACGGTTAATCCTCTTGTGGCCGATCCGTCATTTAAACTATAGGAAGCAGCATCCATCAGTAGCCACTCGATGGTTCATACAACTGTGACCTAGAACTAGTAGTTTTAATCTCCCGTGGTGTATCGGTTAGCGTTCCTGACCATGTTGCATTCACGGGCCGCTCAGGGTCGAGGGCATAGGTTCGAATCCTGGCTGTTGCAGTCGAACCACAGTCAACCAGCCGTTCATCCACCCCTAGGGGTTAGTCGATAAAATGGGTACCTGGCTCAGGCTAAGATATATTTTTTTTTTTTTTTTTTTTTTTTTTTATACTTTGTCGCTGTCTCCCGCGTTTGCGAGGTAGCGCAAGGAAACAGACGAAAGAAATGGCCCAACCCCCCCCCCCCCCATACACATGTACATACACACGTCCACACACGCAAATATACATACCTACACAGCTTTCCATGGTTTACCCCAGACGCTTCACATGCCCCGACTCAATCCACTGACAGCACGTCAACCCCTGTATACCACATCGCTCCAATTCACTCTATTCCTTGCCCTCCTTTCACCCTCCTGCATGTTCAGGCCCCGATCACACAAAATCTTTTTCACTCCATCTTTCCACCTCCAATTTGGTCTCCCTCTTCTCCTCGTTCCCTCCACCTCCGACACATATATCCTCTTGGTCAATCTTTCCTCACTCATTCTCTCCATGTGCCCAAACCATTTCAAAACACCCTCTTCTGCTCTCTCAACCACGCTCTTTTTATTTCCACACATCTCTCTTACCCTTACGTTACTTACTCGATCAAACCACCTCACACCACACATTTTCCTCAAACATCTCATTTCCAGCACGTCCATCCTCCTGCGCACAACTCTATCCATAGCCCACGCCTCGCAACCATACAACATTGTTGGAACCACTATTCCTTCAAACATACCCATTTTTGCTTTCCGAGATAATGTTCTCGACTTCCACACATTTTTCAAGGCTCCCAAAATTTTCGCCCCCTCCCCCACCCTATGATCCACCTCCGCTTCCATGGTTCCATCCGCTGACAGATCCACTCCCAGATATCTAAAACACTTCACTTCCTCCAGTTTTTCTCCATTCAAACTCACCTCCCAATTGACTTGACCCTCAACCCTACTGTACCTAATAACCTTGCTCTTATTCACATTTACTCTTAACTTTCTTCTTCCACACACTTTACCAAACTCAGTCACCAGCTTCTGCAGTTTCTCACATGAATCAGCCACCAGCGCTGTATCATCAGCGAACAACAACTGACTCACTTCCCAAGCTCTCTCATCCCCAACAGACTTCATACTTGCCCCTCTTTCCAAAACTCTTGCATTCACCTCCCTAACAACCCCATCCATAAACAAATTAAACAACCATGGAGACATCACACACCCCTGCCGCAAACCTACATTCACTGACAACCAATCACTTTCCTCTCTTCCTACACGTACACATGCCTTACATCCTCGATAAAAACTTTTTGTATGGTTGCGAGGCGTGGGCTATGGATAGAGTTGTGCGCAGGAGGATGGATGTGCTGGAAATGAGATGTTTGAGGACAATGTGTGGTGTGAGGTGGTTTGATCGAGTAAGTAAAGTAAGGGTAAGAGAGATGTGTGGAAATAAAAAGAGCGTGGTTTAGAGAGCAGAAGAGGGTGTTTTGAAATGGTTTGGGCACATGGAGAGAATGAGTGAGGAAAGATTGACCAAGAGGATATATGTGTCGGAGGTGGAGGGAACGAGGAGAAGTGGGAGACCAAATGGGAGGTGGAAAGATGGAGTGAAAAAGATTTTGTGTGATCGATGCCTGAACATGCAGGAGGGTGAAAGGAGGGCAAGGAATAGAGTGAATTGGATCGATGTGGTATACCGGGGTTGACGTGCTGTCAGTGGATTGAATCAGGGCATGTGAAGCGTCTGGGGTAAACCATGGAAACCTGTGTAGGTATGTATATTTGCGTGTGTGGACGTATGTATATACATGTGTATGGGGGTGGGTTGGGCCATTTCTTTCGTCTGTTTCCTTGCGCTACCTCGCAAACGCGGGAGACAGCGACAAAAAAAAAAAAAAATATATATATATATATATATATATATATATATATATATATATATATATATATATATATATATAATATATATATATATATATATATATATATATATATATATATATATATATATATAATATATATATATATATATATATATATATATATATATATATATATATATATTCATTATACTTAATCACTGTTCCTCGCGTCAGCGAGGTAGCGCCAGGATGGGATGGCCTTGATTAGGGCCTCAGCTGCCTATGCCGTCTCACTGAACATAAAGAAATAATACAAGTCAAACATTATCTAGTTTTCCACCAGTTAATACCAATAATTTTATCTTTATCTTAGATGGATAACCCTTTTTTCTCCTTATCCACTAACTTCGCCTGTGCAGTATGGTAGGTGATGACGTGTGCCCCCCTGATAATAACTTGGGTCATAATGCTAAGATAACAGAAGGTGTTGGAAGTAATTAAACTTCGGTGTTGAATTAAGGTACATGGTTCAAATTAAGCTCCAGTTTGGGAACGAGATAAGTTAGATTGAACCATAGAATTGGAGTGAAATACATTTTCCCAAAGTTCACTCCAGTTTCTGAGTTGTGATTCACTAGTGGGGAAGACCGCACTGTAGGAAAGACACTGTTGAAGGAGACCTCACTGCAGAGAGGACACTGCTGATTAGGATTGCACTGCCGAAAGGACACTGTTGAAGGAGACCTCACTGCCGAGAGGACACTATTGAAGGAGACCACACTGAAAATAGGACACTGTTGAAGGAGACCACACTGTAGAGAGGGCACTGCTGAAGAAGACCACACTGCAGAAAGAACACTGTTTAAGATGACCACACTACAGAAGGGACACTGCTGAAGAAGACCACACTGTAAAAAAAAGGACACTGTTGAAGGAGACGACACTGTTGCGGGAAAATACAGTGCAGAGAAGACACTGTTGAAGGAAAATGCACTGCACAAACGGGACTGTCGAAGGAGGCGACACTGCCGAAAGGACACTGTTGAAAAATACAGAGCAGAGAGGACACTGTTGAAGGAAAATACACCGTAGAAAGGACGACACTGTTGAAGAAAAATACACTGCAGAGAGGACACTGTTGAAGAAAAATACACTGCAGAGAGGACACTATTGGAGGAAAATGCACTGCAGAGAGGACACTATTGGAGGAAAATGCACTGCAGAAATGACACTGTTGAAAAATACACTGCAGAGAGGACACTGTTGAAGGAAAATACACTGCAGAAAGGACACTGTTGAAAAATACACCGCTGAGAGGACACTGTTGGAGGAAAATACACTGCAGAGAGGACACTATTGAAGAAAAATACACTGCAGAGAAGACACAATTGAAGAAAAATACACTGCAGAGAAGACACTATTGAAGAAAAATACACTGCAGAAAGCACGACACTGTTGAAGAAAAATACACTGCAGAGAGGACACTATTGAAGAAAATACACCGCAGAGAGGACACTATTGAAGAAAAATACACTGCAGAGAGGACACTGTTGGAGGAAAATGCACTGCATAGAGGACACTGTTGAAGGAAAATACACTGCAAAAAGGACACTGTTGAAGAAAAATACACTGCAGAAAAGACACTGTTGAAGGAAAATACTCTGCAGAAAGCACGACACTGTTGAAGAAAAATACACTGCAGAGAAGACACTATTGAAGAAAAATACACCGCAGAGAGGACACTGTTGAGGGAAAATACACTGCAGAGAGGACGACACGGTCAGATAAATCATCACGGCAAAAAAGGGGTTATTTCATTTCCCCGCAAGCAGACACGCAGGACGTAGGAGCCATTGGCTGGCATTCATAACAAGGATGGGTACTGTACCTCACCCTGGGGCAGAACAGGGAACCTCTCTCTTCATTCAGAGTTTCGAACCAGATCTTTGAGACCTGAGTTTTGACCCGGAGTCGAAACGTAACCCGGATTTGAGAACGGTTCCTGAATACATCGTGTGGTGGGACTTACTGTATTTGGATACAGGTGAGACTTGCTGTATTGGATACATTACTGAAGTACTGTAGTGTCTGGTGTATTCGATAGATGACTGAAGCAGCGTCAAGGACTGTATTCGATACACTACTGAAGCTGTATGGTGAAGCTGGTGTATAGGATACATCACTGAATCGTTGTATGAGCTAATGTATTTGTTGTATGGTCTAATGTATTCGTTGTATGGTCTAATGTATTCGTTGTATGATCTAATGTATTCGTTGTATGGTCTAATGTATTCGTTGTATGGTCTAATGTATTCGTTGTATGGTCTAATGTATTCGTTGTATGGTCTAATGTATTGTATTGTGTGAGGTGAATAATGCAAGAGTCAGGCAATTGCTGTCGAGCAGGTATTGGGCAGGTGGCTCAGGTGGTAGCCAGATGGTGCAGAAGCTAGCCAGCTGACGCAGGGATTTGCCAGGTGGTGCAAGTGTTTGTCTAGTGGAGAGGATATGAGCAAGATGGTATGGGAGTTACCCACGCTGTACGGAATGTAGCCAGATGGTGTGCATGTTAGCCAGGTGGCACAGGGTATAGCTAGATGGTGTACATGTAAGTCAGGTGGCACAGAATGTGGCTAGATGGTTTGCATATCATCCAGGTGGCAGAAAATATAGCCAACTGGTGATATAAGTTATTAAGGAGGCACAAATTCTAGCCAGATGGTGTTTATATCAAGCAGGTGGCACAATATAGAGCCAGATGGTGTTAACATACCACCCAGGTGGCTCAGCATCCAGCCGAATGATGCACATATCATCCACGTGGCATAGAATCTAACCAGATGGTGCCCCACGTCGTCCAGGTGGCCCAGATTCTAGGCAGATGGTGCGCATATGCAGCTGGTGAGATGTAGTGCATCCATCAACCAACGTACATTAGCTCACGAAGATTACCATTAATCCTTCTCATCAGGTTATATTCAGCATGAATAATTGGGTTAATCTCTCTTTTTACTCACTGATCAACATTGTATGTCATCTTCGTGCGTACATTAATCCTTGCGTGACGTATACCAAGTTGGGGAGATTAATATTATCCCAAGTTGGGGAGATTAATATTATCCCAAGTTGGGGAGATTAATATTATCCCAAGTTGGGGAGATTAATATTATCCCAAGTTGGGGAGATTAATATTATCCCAAGTTGGGGAGATTAATATTATCCCAAGTTGGGGAGATTAATATTATCCCAAGTTGGGGAGATTAATATTATCCCAAGTTAGGAGGATTAACGTGTCTCAAGTTCGGAACGTCTCTCAAGTTCGGCGCATATCTCAAGTTAGGACCATATCTCAAGTTAGGAAGACCAGCAGATCTCAAGTTAGGACCATATCTCAAGTTAGGGAGATTAACTTATTACGTGCCCGATGACGCCTGCCGCTGTATTCATCATTATTATCATCATTATTATCATTATTATCATCATCATCATCATTATCATCATTACCATCATTATCATTATCATCATCATCGTTATCATCATTACCATCATCATCATCA
>NC_092288.1:16448912-16451412 GCF_036320965.1 Panulirus ornatus | reverse complement strand
TATATATATATATATTCCACGATACACGTAAGTGTGTATGTTTGTCTGCTTCAAACTTTATGTTTACGTTTGTGATATCAACTGCCATTTGTAAAGGAAATAAGTTTGGCCCTGACGAATATATATATATATATATATATATATATATATATATATATATATATATATATATATATATATATATATATATATATATATATATATATACTTGTTATCACCTCCCCATTTGCGCCCTTCACTGAAGTTCCCATTTGCTCCCTTGTCTTACGCACTTTATTTACCTCCTTCCAGAACATCTTTTTATTCTCCCTAAAATTTAATGATACTCTCTCACCCCAACTCTCATTTGCCCTTTTTTTCACCTCTTGCACCTTCCTCTTGACATCCTGTCTCTTTCTTTTATACGTCTCCCACTCAACTGCATTTTTTCCCTGTAAAAATCGTCCAAATGCCTCTCTCTTCTCTTTCACTAATACTCTTACTTCTTCATCCCACCACTCACTACCCTTTCTAATTAACCCACCTCCCACTCTTCTCATGCCACAAGCATCTTTTGCGCAATCCATCACTGATTCCCTAAATACATCCCATTCCTCCCCCACTCCCCTTACTTCCATTGTTCTCACCTTTTTCCATTCTGTACTGAGTCTCTCCTGGTACTTCCTCACACAAGTCTCCTTCCCAAGCTCACTTACTCTCACCACCCTCTTCACCCCAATATTCACTCTTCTTTTCTGAAAACCCATACAAATCTTCACCTTAGCCTCCACAAGATAATGATCAGACATCCCTCCAGTTGCACCTCTCAGCACATTAACATCCAAAAGTCTCTCTTTCGCGCGCCTGTCAATTAACACGTAATCCAATAACTCTCTCTGGCCATCTCTCCTACTTACATAAGTATACTTATGTATATCTCGCTTTTTAAACCAGGTATTCCCAATCATCAGTCCTTTTTCAGCACATAAATCTACAAGCTCTTCACCATTTCCATTTACAACACTGAACACCCCATGTACACCAATTATTCCCTCAACTGCCACATTACTCACCTTTGCATTCAAATCACCCATCACTATAACCCGGTCTCGTGCATCAAAACCACTAACACACTCATTCAGCTGCTCCCAAAACACTTGCCTCTCATGATCTTTCTTCTCATGCCCAGGTGCATATGCACCAATAATCACCCATCTCTCTCCATCAACTTTCAGTTTTACCCATATTAATCGGGAATTTACTTTCTTACATTCTATCACGTACTCCCACAACTCCTGTTTCAGGAGTACTGCTACTCCTTCCCTTGCTCTTGTCCTCTCACTAACCCCTGACTTTACTCCCAAGACATTCCCAAACCTCTCTTCCCCTTTACCCTTGAGCTTCGTTTCACTCAGGGCATGTGAAGCGTCTGGGATAAACCATGGAAAGCTGTGTAGGTATGTATATTTGCATGTGTGGACGTATGTATATACATGTTTGAGAAGGAGATGGAGTGAGTATTTTGAAGGTTTGTTGAATGTGTTTGATGACAGAGTGGCAGATATAGGGTGTTTTGGTCGAGGTGGTGTGCAAAGTGAGAGGGTTAGGGAAAATGATTTGGTAAACAGAGAAGAGGTAGTAAAAGCTTTGCGGAAGATGAAAGCCGGCAAGGCAGCAGGTTTGGATGGTATTGCAGTGGAATTTATTAAAAAAGGGGGTGACTATATTGTTGACTGGTTGGTAAGGTTATTTAATGTATGTATGACTCACGGTGAGGTGCCTGAGGATTGGCGGAATGAGTGCATAGTGCCATTGTACAAAGGCAAAGGGGATAAGAGTGAGTGCTCAAATTACAGAGGTATAAGTTTGAGTATTTCTGGTAAATTATATGGGAGGGTATTGATTGAGAGGGTGAAGGCATGTACAGAGCATCAGATTGGGGAAGAGCAGTGTGGTTTCAGAAGTGGTAGAGGATGTGTGGATCAGGTGTTTGCTTTGAAGAATGTATGTGAGAAATACTTAGAAAAGCAAATGGATTTGTATGTAGCATTTATGGATTTGGAGAAGGCATATGATAGAGTTGATAGAGATGCTCTGTGGAAGGTATTAAGAATATATGGTGTGGGAGGCAAGTTGTTAGAAGCAGTGAAAAGTTTTTATCGAGGATGTAAGGCATGTGTACGTGTAGGAAGAGAGGAAAGTGATTGGTTCTCAGTGAATGTAGGTTTGCGGCAGGGGTGTGTGATGTCTCCATGGTTGTTTAATTTGTTTATGGATGGGGTTGTTAGGGAGGTGAATGCAAGAGTTTTGGAAAGAGGGGCAAGTATGAAATCTGTTGGGGATGAGAGAGCTTGGGAAGTGAGTCAGTTGTTGTTCGCTGATGATACAGCGCTGGTGGCTGATTCATGTGAGAAACTGCAGAAGCTGGTGACTGAGTTTGGTAAAGTGTGTGAAAGAAGAAAGTTAAGAGTAAATGTGAATAAGAGCAAGGTTATTAGGTACAGTAGGGTTGAGGGTCAAG
>NC_092288.1:16433912-16446412 GCF_036320965.1 Panulirus ornatus | reverse complement strand
AAGTCAGGTGTAATTTAGATTAGTATTTAAGTCAGGTGCCATGTAGGTTAGCATTTAAGTCAGATGTAATTTAGATTAGTATTTAAGTCAAGTGTCATTTAGGTTAGTATTTAAGTCAGGTGTCATAAAGGTTAGCATTAAAGTCAAGTGTCATTTAGGTTAGCATTTAAGTCAGGTGCCATGTAGGTTAGCATTTAAGTCAGGTGTAATTTAGATTAGTATTTAAGTCAAGTGTCATTTAGGTTAGTATTTAAGTCAGGTGTAATTTAGATTAGTATTTAAGTCAAGTGTCATTTAGGTTAGCATTTAAGTCAGGTGTAATTTAGATTAGTATTTAAGTCAAGTGTCATTTAGGTTAGTATTTAAGTCAGGTGTCATTTAGGTTAGTATTTAAGTCAAGTGTCATTTAGGTTAGTATTTAAGTCAGGTGTCATTTGCGTTAGCATTTAAGTCAGGTGTCATGTAGGTTAGCATTTAAGTCAGGTGTCATATAGGTTAGCATTTAAGTCAGATATCATTTAGGTTATTATTTGTCAGAGAAACACTAGCTTCTGGAAGCCTATGTCCAGCTAAGGGAAGGGAGGCGATGATCCACTGTGGAGGGAGCATTAATGTGCCTCAAACTGGAACATTTTACTGCGACCAAATTAACGTGCAAAAAAAAAAGAAAAAAAAAAAAGGCTAGATGGAAGGAGGTCGAGTCGTCTAGTGAGTGATGGCAATGAGAAATCTGAGTGATACCAAACATTTCCTTCTGACGATAGATATTTTATGTCTTTTTCTTTTGATTTTGCCAAAGAAAAAGAAGATAGCATAACCAGGATTAAGGTAATGATAAGTTTCTGAGAGATGGAGTATTAAAGAGAAGTTTAACCCCGTAAACAAAATGTTGATCGTTATTGCTAATAGGCAACTGCGCCACCTGACAACAATGGCTTGCCAAACTCCATTCAAAATTCCTGAATGAATTCTATTTTTTTCTCAGCTTCGCATGAGCTCGGCTGTAAACATTTTCAAAATCATGCGAGAGAACAGTACCAGACTGACGCTCAACTTCGGCATGTTTTGGATGAATGCTATTAACAGGTTTCCACAAGGCTATTAGAGAGAAACAGTGTTATTGCCGTAATGGTTAGCGTTGCTGACCTTAAGTTAACACGGGCCAGCTCTAGAGGCTACACCCAACCCAAGTGTTCACCCTCTTTGTGGAGCTAGTCGATAAATGGGTACCTGGCTTAGGCTGGAGTATGTGTATATGTGTGTATGTATGCTTGCTTAGGAATTAAGACATGGTATATATATATATATATATATATATATATATATAAGACAAGGGAGCAAATGGGAACTTCAGTGAAGGGCGTAAATGGGGAGGTGATAACAAGTAGTGGTGATGTGAGAAGGAGATGGAATGAGTATTTTGAAGGTTTGTTGAATGTGTCTGATGACAGAGTGGCAGATATAGGGTGTTTTGGTCGAGGTGGTGTGCAAAGTGAGAGGGTTAGGGAAAATGATTTGGTAAACAGAGAAGAGGTAGTAAAAGCTTTGCGGAAGATGAAAGCCGGCAAGGCAGCAGGTTTGGATGGTATTGCAGTGGAATTTATTAAAAAAGGGGGTGACTGTATTGTTGACTGGTTGGTAAGGTTATTTAATGTATGTATGACTCATGGTGAGGTGCCTGAGGATTGGCGGAATGCGTGCATAGTGCCATTGTACAAAGGCAAAGGGGATAAGAGTGAGTGCTCAAATTACAGAGGTATAAGTTTGTTGAGTATTCCTGGTAAATTATATGGGAGGGTATTGATTGAGAGGGTGAAGGCATGTACAGAGCATCAGATTGGGGAAGAGCAGTGCGGTTTCAGAAGTGGTAGAGGATGTGTGGATCAGGTGTTTGCTTTGAAGAATGTATGTGAGAAATACTTAGAAAAGCAAATGGATTTGTATGTAGCATTTATGGATCTGGAGAAGGCATATGATAGAGTTCATAGAGATGCTCTGTGGAAGGTATTAAGAATATATGGTGTGGGAGGCAAGTTGTTAGAAGCAGTGAAAAGTTTTTATCGAGGATGTAAGGCATGTGTACGTGTAGGAAGAGAGGAAAGTGATTGGTTCTCAGTGAATGTAGGTTTGCGGCAGGGGTGTGTGATGTCTCCATGGTTGTTTAATTTGTTTATGGATGGGGTTGTTAGGGAGGTAAATGCAAGAGTCCTGGAAAGAGGGGCAAGTATGAAGTCTGTTGGGGATGAGAGAGCTTGGGAAGTGAGTCAGTTGTTGTTCGCTGATGATACAGCGCTGGTGGCTGATTCATGTGAGAAACTGCAGAAGCTGGTGACTGAGTTTGGTAAAGTGTGTGGAAGAAGAAAGTTAAGAGTAAATGTGAATAAGAGCAAGGTTATTAGGTACAGTAGGGTTGAGGGTCAAGTCAATTGGGAGGTGAGTTTGAATGGAGAAAAACTGGAGGAAGTGAAGTGTTTTAGATATCTGGGAGTGGATCTGTCAGCGGATGGAACCATGGAAGCGGAAGTGGATCATAGGGTGGGGGAGGGGGCGAAAATTTTGGGAGCCTTGAAAAATGTGTGGAAGTCGAGAACATTATCTCGGAAAGCAAAAATGGGTATGTTTGAAGGAATAGTGGTTCCAACAATGTTGTATGGTTGCGAGGCGTGGGCTATGGATAGAGTTGTGCGCAGGAGGATGGATGTGCTGGAAATGAGATGTTTGAGGACAATGTGTGGTGTGAGGTGGTTTGATCGAGTAAGTAACGTAAGGGTAAGAGAGATGTGTGGAAATAAAAAGAGCGTGGTTGAGAGAGCAGAAGAGGGTGTTTTGAAATGGTTTGGGCACATGGAGAGAATGAGTGAGGAAAGATTGACCAAGAGGATATATGTGTCGGAGGTGGAGGGAACGAGGAGAAGAGGGAGACCAAATTGGAGGTGGAAAGATGGAGTGAAAAAGATTTTGTGTGATCGGGGCCTGAACATGCAGGAGGGTGAAAGGAGGGCAAGGAATAGAGTGAATTGGAGCGATGTGGTATACCGAGGTTGACGTGCTGTCAGTGGATTGAATCAAGGCATGTGAAGCGTCTGGGGTAAACCATGGAAAGCTGTGTAGGTATGTATATTTGCGTGTGTGGACGTGTGTATGTACATGTGTATGGGGGGGGGGGGGGGTTGGGCCATTTCTTTCGTCTGTTTCCTTGCGCTACCTCGCAAACGCGGGAGACAGCGACAAAACTCTTGCATTTACCTCCCTAACAACCCCATCCATAAACAAATTAAACAACCATGGAGACATCACACACCCCTGCCGCAAACCTACATTCACTGAGAACCAATCACTTTCCTCTCTTCCTACTCGTACACATGCCTTACATCCTCGATAAAACCTTTTCACTGCTTCTAACAACTTTCCTCCCACACCATATATTCTTAATACCTTCCACAGAGCATCTATATCAACTCTATCATATGCCTTCTCCAGATCCATAAATGCTACATACAAATCCATTTGCTTTTCTAAGTATTTCTCACATACATTCTTCAAAGCAAACACCTGATCCACACATCCTCTACCACTTCTGAAACCACACTGCTCTTCCCCAATCTGATGCTCTGTACATGCCTTCACCCTCTCAATCAATACCCTCCCATATAATTTACCAGGAATACTCAACAAACTTTTTTTTTTTTTTTTTTTTTTTTTTTTATACTTTGTCGCTGTCTCCCGCGTTTGCGAGGTAGCGCAAGGAAACAGACGAAAGAAATGGCCCAACCCCCCCCCCCCCATACACATGTACATACACACGTCCACACACGCAAATATACATACCTACACAGCTTTCCATGGTTTACCCCAGACGCTTCACATGCCTTGATTCACTCCACTGACAGCACGTCAACCCCTGTATACCACATCGCTCCAATTCACTATTCCTTGCCCTCCTTACACCCTCCTGCATGTTCAGGCCCCGATCACACAAAATCTTTTTCACTCCATCTTTCCACCTCCAATTTGGTCTCCCTCTTCTCCTCGTTCCCTCCACCTCCGACACATATATCCTCTTGGTCAATCTTTCCTCACTCATTCTCTCCATGTGACCAAACCATTTCAAAACACCCTCTTCTGCTCTCTCAACCACGCTCTTTTTATTTCCACACATCTCTCTTACCCTTACGTTACTTACTCGATCAAACCACCTCACACCACACATTGTCCTCAAACATCTCATTTCCAGCACATCCATCCTCCTGCGCACAACTCTATCCATAGCCCACGCCTCGCAACCATACAACATTGTTGGAACCACTATTCCTTCAAACATACCCATTTTTGCTTTCCGAGATACTGTTCTCGACTTCCACACATTTTTCAAGGCTCCCAAAATTTTCGCCCCCTCCCCCACCCTATGATCCACTTCCGCTTCCATGGTTCCATCCGCTGACAGATCCACTCCCAGATATCTAAAACACTTCACTTCCTCCAGTTTTTCTCCATTCAAACTCACCTCCCAATTGACTTGACCCTCAACCCTACTGTACCTAATAACCTTGCTCTTATTCACATTTACTCTTAACTTTCTTCTTCCACACACTTTACCAAACTCAGTCACCAGCTTCTGCAGTTTCTCACATGAATCAGCCACCAGCGCTGTATCATCAGCGAACAACAACTGACTCACTTCCCAAGCTCTCTCATCCCCAACAGACTTCATACTTGCCCCTCTTTCCAGGACTCTTGCATTTACCTCCCTAACAACCCCATCCATAAACAAATTAAACAACCATGGAGACATCACACACCCCTGCCGCAAACCTACATTCACTGAGAACCAATCACTTTCCTCTCTTCGTACACGTACACATGCCTTACATCCTCGATAAAAACTTTTCACTGCTTCTAACAACTTGCCTCCCACACCATATATTCTTAATACCTTCCACAGAGCATCTCTATCAACTCTATCATATGCCTTCTCCAGATCCATAAATGCTACATACAAATCCATTTGCTTTTCTAAGTATTTCTCACATACATTCTTCAAAGCAAACACCTGATCCACACATCCTCTACCACTTCTGAAACCGCACTGCTCTTCCCCAATCTGAAGCTCTGTACATGCCTTCACCCTCTCAATCAATACCCTCCCATATAATTTACCAGGAATACTCAACAAACTTATACCTCTGTAATTTGAGCACTCACTCTTATCCCCTTTGCCTTTGTACAATGGCACTATGCACGCATTCCGCCAATCCTCAGGCACCTCACCATGAGTCATACATACATTAAATAACCTTACCAACCAGTCAACAATACAGTCACCCCCTTTTTTAATAAATTCCACTGCAATACCATCCAATCCTGCTGCCTTGCCGGCTTTCATCTTCCGCAAAGCTTTTACTACCTCTTCTCTGTTTACCAAATCATTTTCCCTAACCCTCTCACTTTGCACACCACCTCGACCAAAACACCCTATATCTGCCACTCTGTCATCAGACACATTCAACAAACCTTCAAAATACTCATTCCATCTCCTTCTCACATCACCACTACTTGTTATCACCTCCCCATTTACGCCCTTCACTGAAGTTCCCATTTGCTCCCTTGTCTTACGCACCCTATTTACCTCCTTCCAGAACATCTTTTTATTCTCCCTAAAATTTACTGATAGTCTCTCACCCCAACTCTCATTTGCCCTTTTTTTCACCTCTTGCACCTTTCTCTTGACCTCCTGTCTCTTTCTTTTATACTTCTCCCACTCAATTGCATTTTTTCCCTGCAAAAATCGTCCAAATGCCTCTCTCTTCTCTTTCACTAATACTCTTACTTCTTCATCCCACCACTCACTACCCTTTCTAAACAGCCCACCTCCCACTCTTCTCATGCCACAAGCATCTTTTGCGCAATCCATCACTGATTCCCTAAATACATCCCATTCCTCCCCCACTCCCCTTACTTCCATTGTTCTCACCTTTTTCCATTCTGTACACAGTCTCTCCTGGTACTTCCCCACACAGGTCTCCTTCCCAAGCTCACTTACTCTCACCACCTTCTTCACCCCAACATTCACTCCTCTTTTCTGAAAACCCATACTAATCTTCACCTTAGCCTCCACAAGATAATGATCAGACATCCCTCCAGTTGCACCTCTCAGCACATTAACATCCAAAAGTCTCTCTTTCGCACGCCTGTCAATTAACACGTAATCCAATAACGCTCTCTGGCCATCTCTCCTACTTACATAAGTATACTTATGTATATCTCGCTTTTTAAACCAGGTATTCCCAATCATCAGTCCTTTTTCAGCACATAAATCTACAAGCTCTTCACCATTTCCATTTACAACACTGAACACCCCATGCATACCAATTATTCCCTCAACTGCCACATTACTCACCTTTGCATTCAAATCACCCATCACTATAACCCGGTCTCGTGCATCAAAACCGCTAACACACTCATTCAGCTGCTCCCAAAACACTTGCCTCAACAAACTTATACCTCTGTAATTTGAGCACTCACTCTTATCCCCTTTGCCTTTGTACAATGGCACTATGCACGCATTCCGCCAATCCTCAGGCACCTCACCATGAGTCATACATACATTAAATAACCTTGCCAACCAGTCAACAATACAGTCACCCCCTTTTTTAATAAATTCCACTGCAATACCATCCAAACCTGCTGCCTTGCCGGCTTTCATCTTCCGCAAAGCTTTCACTACCTCTTCTCTGTTTACCAAATCATTTTCCCTAACCCTCTCACTTTGCACACCACCTCGACCAAAACACCCTATATCTGCCACTCTATCATCAAACACATTCAACAAACCTTCAAAATACTCACTCCATCTCCCTCTCACATCACCACTACTTGTTATCACCTCCCCATTTGCGCCCTTCACTGAAGTTCCCATTTGCTCCCTTGTCTTACGCACTTTATTTACCTCCTTCCAGAACATCTTTTTATTCTCCCTAAAATTTAATGATACTCTCTCACCCCAACTCTCATTTGCCCTTTTTTTCACCTCTTGCACCTTTCTCTTGACCTCCTGTCTCTTTCTTTTATACATCTCCCACTCAATTGCATTTTTTCCCTGCAAAAATCGTCCAAATGCCTCTCTCTTCTCTTTCACTAATACTCTTACTTCTTCATCCCACCACTCACTACCCTTTCTAATCAACCCACCTCCCACTCTTCTCATGCCACAAGCATCTTTTGCGCAATCCATCACTGATTCCCTAAATACATCCCATTCCTCCCCCACTCCCCTTGCTCCCAATGTTCTCACCTTTTTCCATTCTGTACTCAGTCTCTCCTGGTACTTCCTCACACAGGTCTCCTTCTCAAGCTCACTTACTCTCACCACCCTCTTCACCCCAACATTCACTCTTCTTTTCTGAAAACCCATACAAATCTTCACCTTAGCCTCCACAAGATAATGATCAGACATCCCTCCAGTTGCACCTCTATATGACGTGCTGTCATATATATATATATATATATATATATATATATATATATATATATATATATATATATATATATATATATATATATATATATATATTGATTGATTGAGAGGGTGAGGGCATGTACGGAGCATCAGATTGGGGAAGAGCAGTGTGGTTTCAGAAGTGGTAGAGGATGTGTGGATCAGGTGTTTGCTTTGAAGAATGTATGTGAGAAATACTTAGAAAAGCAAATGGATTTGTATGTAGCATTTATGGATCTGGAGAAGGCATATGATAGAGTTCATAGAGATGCTCTGTGGAAGGTATTAAGAATATATGGTGTGGGAGGCAAGTTGTTAGAAGCAGTGAAAAGTTTTTATCGAGGATGTAAGGCATGTGTACGTGTAGGAAGAGAGGAAAGTGATTGGTTCTCAGTGAATGTAGGTTTGCGGCAGGGGTGTGTGATGTCTCCATTGTTGTTTAATTTGTTTATGGATGGGGTTGTTCGGGAGGTGAATAAAAGAGTTTTGGAAAGAGGGGCAAGTATGAAGTCTGTTGTGAATGAGAGAGCTTGGGAAGTGAGTCAGTTGTTGTTCGCTGATGATACAGCGCTGGTGGCTGATTCATGTGAGAAACTGCAGAAGCTGGTGACTGAGTTTGGTAAAGTGTGTGGAAGAAGAAAGTTAAGAGTAAATGTGAATAAGAGCAAGGTTATTAAGTACAGTAGGGTTGAGGGTCAAGTCAATTGGGAGGTAAGTTTGAATGGAGAAAAACTGGAGGAAGTAAAGTGTTTTAGATATCTGGGAGAGAATCTGGCAGCGGATGGAACCATGGAAGCGGAAGTGAATCATAGGGTGGGGGAGGGGGCGAAAATCCTGGATCCTTGAAGAATGTGTGGAAGTCGAGAACATTATCTCGGAAAGCAAAAATGGGTATGTTTGAAGGAATAGTGGTTCCAACAATGTTGTATGGTTGCGAGGCGTGGGCTATGGATAGAGTTGTGCGCAGGAGGGTGGATGTGCTGGAAATGAGATGTTTGAGGACAACGTGTGGTGTGAGGTGGTTTGATCGAGTAAGTAATGTAAGGGTAAGAGAGATGTGTGGAAATAAAAAGAGCGTGGTTGAGAGAGCAGAAGAGGGTGTTTTGAAATGGTTTGGGCACATGGAGAGAATGAGTGAGGAAAGATTGGCCAAGAGGATATATGTGTCGGAGGTGGAGGGAGACCAAATTGGAGGTGGAAAGATGGAGTGAAAAAGATTTTGTGTGATCGGGGCCTGAACATGCAGGAGGGTGAAAGGAGGGCAAGGAATAAAGTAAATTGGATCGATGTGGTATACCGAGGTTGACGTGCTGTCAGTGGATTGAATCAGAGTATGTGAAGCGTCTGGGGTAAACCATGGAAAGTTGTGTGGGGCCTGGATGTGGAAAGGGAGCTGTGATTTCGGGCATTATTGCATGACAGCTAGAGACTGAGTGTGAACGAATGGGGCCTTTGTTGTCTTTTCCTAGTGCTACCTCGCACACATGAGGGGGGAGGGGGATGGTATTCCATGTGTGGCGAGGTGGCGATGGGAATGAATAAAGGCAGACAGTGTGAATTGTGTGCATGGGTATATATGTATGTGTCTGTGTGTGTGTATATATATGTGTACATTGAGATGTATAGGTATGTATATTTGCGTGTGTGGACGTGTATGCATATACATTGTGTATGGGGGTGGGTTGGGCCATTTCTTTCGTCTGTTTCCTTGCGCTACCTCGCAAACGCGGGAGACAGCGACAAAGCAAAATAAATAAATAAATAAATAGAAACATATATATATATATATATATATATATATATATATATATATATATTATGAGACGGGGCAACTCGAGTGTAAAACTCGCCCCCCTTAAGACACAAAGAGTAATCACATGGAGGAGTGATGGTAACCATATCATTGTCACCAGATCAAACAAGATGCCTCACACTCAAAGTGCTTGAGGGAACTGAGAGAAAACTCAGCCGGAGTATCAGATCGCAAGTAATGCCCGTCATGGCCAGGGAAGAGGATCGAGGAGGCCTTGTTCGAGACAGCCTGATCTACATGGACGAAAAAAAAGGTGGAATATGCTCGGGAAGAAACGCTGAAGACCAGAAGACTGTCGAAGACAGTAGAGAGAGAGAGAGAGAGAGAGAGAGAGAGAGAGAGAGAGAGAGAGAGAGAGAGAGGATTCTGGACGAAGAGAGAAATGAGAGAAAAGCTGTTGACTGGACGCGAAGGAAGGATGAAATTTAGATAAGAGACATCAGGGAGGCTGCAGACATGGCAGATGTATTTTGGGAGATTAAGGGAATCACAGATGTCAAGATCATACATTGAAGACAGCCAAGGAAAAACTAGTAAATATTATATACGAGAAGAGAATATCCGTTGTAAAGTGTTACTAAAGCAGGCAAAGAATCTTCCCTGACCACAAAGAATCCGGTGGGTTCTTACAAACAGATCAAAGAAAGAGCGAGTGAGAGGGAGAGGTAAACACATCCTGGAGGCAAAGAAAATGGGGCGCATCAGAAGAGACATAGGAGACCCAGATCAGCCTCTCCACCGGCAGAGAAATCAGATATGATAAGGAGGGATAGAGGAAGGCCAACGGGGTTAGTAATGTACGAAAGTGCTCACAAATAGATCAGAGACAGCGTGAGGAAGAAGTAAATATCCAAGAAGCAAAGAAAATGTGGATATAGATAGAATTATGAAACGGAAAAAGAAAAGAACAAGGGGAAAATATTTATGAATTTTTGAGGAAGTGTAAAACCTGTCTTTTGAAATGTGCCAGGTCTTAGTTAGTGGGAAAGACATGAGACGGTAGAGTTCCAAAGCTTCGACGTGTAGGGAAAGAAGCAGTTGTCAAAACGGCCCACCCTTGAGTTGCCGATGGTCACACAATAATCATGTGACGTAGCAATTTGCTGAGTATCGTGTGGTCCGGCTAGTTATGGGGTACACAAGCAGCCAGCTCTTGGAAGCAAAAACCAAAGTAATACCTACAGAAGAGGAAAAGTGAACCAACATTGCGGCGCAAGGGAAGGGGGTCACGTTTGAAAATTATCTTGGGATAGTTTATACGTCGGACTGCTTTCGACTCAATTCTATCAAATAAGGATACAGAACTAGAACCACCCCAAATGTGAGAGCAGTCCTCCATACAAGGACGAATCAATCCCTTGTATGAACGGAGCAACTGTCCAGAGGAGAGAAGTTTCGACACCCAATTTCTTAGAGGTAGACTTAGCTATTCCCGTAATGTGGGGTTTCCAAGAAAGAGTGGATGTTACAGTAATAACAAGTTTGTTCATTGAGTCAAGAGGTGGAATTGCAGAACCGTAAAAGGAGAGACGTGAGTTGTGAGAAGTTTTCGATAGGGAGATGGGTAGAAATTCGGTCTTGGAGACATTAAACTTAACAAGATTTTGTGTACCCAAGTGAGATATCCTGATAAAGTCTGAGTTTTTTGAGGAAGCTATGTCAAGATGAGACAGATTTTTAGAATGGATACACTTATTGGATCCTATCTTTCAGTGATAAGGGAATTGGAAACTATCACATATGATGTATCCCTTGAGGGGGAAAGTGACCATATAATGCTTGTGTTCAGCGGCGTAGTTAATGATAGCAAAAGGAAGAGGAGAACGTAAAGAGGAGATACAGCTCTGATGACTGTAGTAGATTAAATGATTTCTACCAGAAGAATTCTTGTGTTAGAATAAAGAACGTTGTGTTGATGTTCGTTATGTGGGTGGGTTAGTGTTAGTACATGGCCGGTGTTGAGGGCGAGCAGAGAGTGAAGGTTGGAAAGGAAAGACATATGGTTTAGTAACAGACGACCAATAGTGAATGACCGTAGGAATAGACTTCGAAGAATGTACGAGAAGTACAGTGGCTAACGAACGTTTGAAAGGTATAAGAGAGCGGGAGATGAGGATAACAAGCGACGGAACTGCTCCACAGATTCGTCTGGAGTGAAACTATCGAACTCAGAGCAGCTGATTAGGCTGAGGAAGCTAGTGGGAAGGGTTGTTGAAGGTGACGCGGAAATAAGTAAGGAACTGAATGATGAACTCACAAATGTACTCGTAGTGGACACTGTAACCCAACTGACACAGAGGTGTACTGGTGGGGGAGGAGGACCTGGAAAGATTCGGAAACGGAGGAGGAGACACAAGTTGGCTCCTGATTGAAGTGGCTCCTGATCCACATGAGGCTACTGCCTGAGGAGTCTCTCAATCTGTCCTCAACGAGCTTGTGGAAACACAACACTTGACAGGCCACTCGAAATGCTTGTAAAGAAAAAAGAAAAAAAAGTCCTTTTTGGAAATGGATGTCGTGCCAAGGGGAGTGGAAGAAAGCAAATATTGTGCCTGTCTCTTAAGAACGGGAGTCGGGATATTGCACTCAGCTCACATACCCACATCCCTGACGAGTATGGTCTGTAAACCAATAGAAAAAGACGATCGGAAAGCCAAATGGGTGATAGACTACAAAGGAGAAATTACCTGAGTGATAGACACCATGGATTTAGAGAAGAGAGGTAGGTCGTGAGTAACAAGTTTCTCAGACCTTTGTGACAAAATGAGTTCGCTTATAAAGTGATGAACGAGTAGGTTGCATGTTCTTAGACCGTCGGAGAGCATATGACACATAAGAGGTTGGTAAAGAAAGTGGTTTTGAGGCAAGCACAGATGAGGTAGGATCCCTTGGTCAAAAAGGAAACGATTATTGCAGAAGAGTAACAGAGGAACCCATCCTAAGCAGGTTGGGGTTCACAGTTGCATTACTCAGGTGCTCAGTCTTAGGACCTTTTTAACTCTTGATCTGTGTTAATGACTCAGCATGAAGGACTTGAATACGTCAATGGGATCATATGTTTGCTGATGATGCTAAGGTCATGAGGGAAGCTAAGAATTGAGCAGGATTTCACGACCTTATGAAAAGGGACGAAGACGACAATCTCCAGCGGTTGATGCGAGACATGTCGCTCGAAGGGAATTGACTGTTATA
>NC_092288.1:16378912-16428912 GCF_036320965.1 Panulirus ornatus | reverse complement strand
CTTCAGAGGCTGCTGACCTGTCGAAACCAAACCGTATATACGAAGCTGTGGGGACGAAGCTAACTGACGGGATGAAATATAAAGGGGTATCTCTCGTGAGAGGTGTATGTGACAGCGAGGAAGGAAAGGTAAGGTGAGGGAGGAGAGAGATTGTCCTTCTTAGTAAGGGAGAAGCCTTAAATCATCAGGAAATACTGATCAATTCACGCAATAGGTAGTGGGGGAAGTAAGTACAGGAAACGCTTGCATCATAAGGTTGATTAAGGATCTGTAATCCTCCTTCAGATTTCAAGGAACCCGTATATCATGTGAAGATAATGAATGCAATGCGCTTCTTGAAATGACAAAGTAATACTAGAAGTTCTGTAAAGAAATAGGTTGGAATACTTACAGTCACATGGAGGTAGAGGGTCATGGAGATACAAATACTTAGAAGATGCCAAGGGAAATTCCCTCTATAATAACGTCACAGAGTACGTTAGAACCAGTGAGACTGTCTGTTAGGATACACTTCCTGGAAGAAGTGATGATGTGGTGTTTGACTTTGACTACGTGATCAGTGAAGCTCTTAAAAGGATCAGGAGTGAGAGAAACCTCAAAGAATAGACACAGTCTCGGTAACTATGAAGAGGTAAATACTTTCTTTGAGAACAGGATCAGGAGGGAGACGAAACCTCAAGGAATAGACACAGTTGTGGTAACTATGAAGAGGTAAATACTTTCTTTGGGATCAGAAATTAAGAAATCTAATTTCACATTCAGGATATAGATAAGTGTTATTGTAAGGTCTTTGAAATCTCTGTTAGAATTAGAACACTGTTACCTTTGGCAGTAAAAGGGTGAGAAAAGTATAGAAGAGTGATAGTTATTTGTTTGATAAAAGATCTCAAAAGCAAAAGAACATAGGGATGTACTGTAGAGAAAGTACAAGCAACACTGCTGCCAGCCGGCATTTGTGAGAAATAAGAAAGCGAAGTATAAGTGTAGCAAAACAAGAAAGGAGGACAGGAACACTGTGACAAGATAGATTTCACAAAGAGTAAATTGTTGGTTCAAAAACAGCTCCTAATGGGTGAGAGATCCCTCGAAGCAGAGCTGTAGGAAGATGAAGAGACACACTAGAGGAACTGAATGATAGGTTGATGCGTACTCACGGTGTAGGACACTATGACATGAAGAGCAGCGGGGAGGGACACGACACAAAATGTTAGGAAATGACACATGTTGGTTACTGATGGCGTTTTGGTCCATACAAGAGGCACTGGTTCTGATAAGATATCCTCATTATATACGAGAGAAGTGTGCAGAATTAGTTGACAAGCCGATTGAACTAGTGCTAAAAAAACAATAAGTCGCTGGAATCACAAATTGTTTTATCTGAAGGGAAATTGGTAATGAAAGGAGAAAGAGCGTAGGAGACAACGACGGAGCCCTGTGGAACGCCATGGTGTATGGAGAAAGAGACAGAGGTTGATCCGTCCACAGTTACGGAAATAGCTTAGTTAGAGAGTGAGTAAGACATAAGAATAAGTTAAAGTAGGAAAGTCTTAATAGGGATACCAAGAGATTAGACCCCCAAACCACATATTTTCAAAAGCTTACAACTGATATATATATCAAGGGCTACAACATAAGCTTCCTCAAAGTATCTTTCAGAGAATGACCAGACGTAAGTAAGAAAGGAGAGGGTATCACCGGAGGATCTCGCCTCGCTAAAGCCAAACTGTGAGATTCATCTTGCTTAAAGTCAGAGAAAACAAGACGATAGTTGTAAGGGTTACAACGGCCCGGTATCTGTGAAGAAATGAGCTGTATCAGCGAGTCTTTTCCTAAGAAGAAGGAAAAGATTTGAATTTTACCTGAAGCGAACCGACGAGCAAGCACGAGAGCACGTTAAAGAAGTACACTCCTTGGAGACACGAGGTGGAATGATATCTGGTCCATGCATCTTGCAAAACGTGCATTTGGACTTTACGAAGATTATTGTGAGTGACATATTGTGTCTTGGGGTTACAGGATGTTATTGTCATCCAGCGTTGAGTTAGGGGAGAAAAGAGAGGGAAAAACAGTTGTTTTGTCATTAAGAGAAGCGGAAAAGTGAAGAAAAGGTAGTATAACACAAGTTATTAAGAGATTGTCTTAGCCACAAACTAGAATACCTTGTCAGTGGGAGAAGAGAAGAGACTGGTGGATATAGGAAAGCGTCGCCTCCACTAGTGAAGTAGTTCCAATGATTCCGGCCGGAGACGAGAGCTTAGTTGAGTCGGAGAAAAGAGACTTTGCCCAAGTCCCATATACCAAGATCCCTTACCCCCAGCGTCCTTAAGAGCACGTTTGGTTAACCCAAGGACTGGAAGATGATATGGTCTGAGAAGAAGATGGGAGAACTGTCATGTTTCAAACGGAAGGATCACCCAAAGAAGAGGCAATGATCATCTCAAAGAAGTCAAGAAGGATTTTCAAGAAGGATTTTCGTTATCTCTTTTCTCAGTTGTTTTCTGAAAAGGCCCGGGCCATCTTATCACCGCTTATATATATATATATATATATATATATATATATATATATATATATATATATATATATATATATATATATATATTATATATATATATATATATATATATATATATATATATATATATATATATATATATATATATATATATATATCTTTCTTTCATACTATTCGCCATTTCCCGCATTAGCGAGGTAGCGTTGAGAACAGAGGACTGGGCCCTTGAGGGAATATCCTCACCTGGGCCCCTTCTCTGTTCCCTCTTTTGGAAAATTAAAAAAAAAAAAGTAAGAGGGGAGGATTTCCAGCCCCCCGCTCCCTCCCCTTTTAGTCGCCTTCTACGACACGCAGGGAATACGTGGGAAGTATTCTTTCTCCCCTATCCCCAGGGATATATATATATATATATATATATATATATATATATATATATATATATATATATATATATATATATATATATATATATATATAAAACCTTAGAATAAGCAAGGTACTCATTTTATCGACCAGCCCCTAGGGGAGGATGAACAGCTGGGTTGACTGTGTACTTACTACCGCAAACCTCAATCAGGATTGGAACCAAGGCGCTCGACCCCAGCCGGCCCATAAATGCGTCACAGTCAGCAACGCTAACCACTCCACAACGGAGGCCTAGCCATTGCTATTAATGTGCTGATATTAGAGGAAGGGGAGGAGGAAGAAATATGGTTACTTAAATTAACATTTTCTCAAGATTATCGACCGATGAAGCAGGAGGAAAACGGCGATATTAAGTAGCTATAAATATCGTGAAGTACCAGATGCGAGAAGGGTAGCCAGCGTGTTGGGAGGCTGGTTGTGAGGGTCTGAAAGAAAGGGTAGAGTGGTTAATGGTTTCCTACAACTCACTGGAGAATGGAAATTATGAGGACATCACCCTCCTACCACCGTCTGTGTGGGAGGATTTGAAAGGATTTGAAATGTCTTATGTACAGAAGTTCAGTCTGAGAATGAGGCTGTGGCAAGGCCTCGAGACGGGGGCACAGAAGTTCAGTCTGAGAGTGAGGTTGTGGCAAGGCCTCGAGACGGGGGCACGGAGAAAAAATTGAAGAAAGTTACCGATCTTGTTGACCTAAGGTGGGAAACAGTAGGCGAGCATGGGAGGATACATTGACGTAGGATCACAACCATGACCTAGTTAACGTGGAAGGCCTGGAGAGTCAAGGACTCAGCCGGCATCCATCAGGCGTGTCAGTGTCGGGTTAACCCGGTCATTGAAGCGCGAGCAAGGAGGGATTAAGGCTTATAGCTCGACTTGTGACAGTGAATCATGGAGCTTTTTCCTTCAGACAGATGATGAATCTATAGGAGAAAGAAGATACGTTATTACCTGCCATGTGACGTTCAACGGAGGAGAGGTTAGCACTCTGTAATACTCATTTTCGTCACCGTCTGCATGACGGGTAGGATTGCATGATAAATTCGCTGCTCTTGCGGCACAAAACCAAAAGTCGAAATTAGGTAGGGAGACCGCGAGAATATTGGTCATATGAACTATATATAAAGAGTCATATCATTTAGAAGAGCAAGAGTGTTGGGAGGGGCCAGAACTACTTACTACTCCCCCGAGCCCTTCCTCTCATTAGCAGCAGACACAGGCGAGAATCTGTGGCTACCTCGTGCCCGAGGATGACAGGAACGTAGGGCAGTAAGCTTCATGATCGTATACATCGGTGTGTGTGTGTGTGTGTGTGTGTGTGTGTGTGTGTTCTGTACGGGAAGGAAGTTTTGCACTTATGACCCCCTCTCTAGCCCCACCCCCTCCCCATCTCTTGAACCATTTCTTCTCTCATACAGTTATTTAAGCTTCTGGATGCTCTACGCATTTATCATTTCCTCATTCAGTTTATTCCATTCGCCCACAAATCATGTGTGGTGTAACTCCTCCTTTACAACTTCTCTGGCAGAATTCTTCTCGGATATCACGTTATGGCCTCAATTTGCTCTATCCCACCAGAAGAACTGTTCAGTATCTACATGATTACGTGATCAGGTCACCCCTCACTCTTCACTCCTCCACGATAGGCAAGTTTATGGCCTTTAGCCTTTACGTGTGACTAATCTCTCTTAATTCCATCTTTGTTACCCTTCCTCTGGACCTTCTCTATGACATCTTTGTCTTCCTTCAACTGCGGTGACCAAATCTAAGAAGCATCGTCTGGTTTTGGCCCAGTGTAAGATGAGAGTGTTCGTCTCCTGTATGGCTATCATGATGTGTGACTCTGTGGCGGTTTTCATTTTCCTGTATATTTCTTTCTTTAGTTGAGACGACACGAGCACCTGAATGGTCTCATGAAGACCATGTCATTTACTATATATATATATATATATATATATATATATATATATATATATATATATATATATATATATATATATATATATAGTGAAAAGGATTTCGTGTGATCGGGGCCTGAACATGCAGGAGGGTGAAAGGAGGGCAAGGAATAGAGTGAATTGGAGCGATGTGGTATACAGGGGTTGACGTGCTGTCAGTGGATTGAATCAAGGCATGTGAAGCGTCCGGGGTAAACCATGGAAAGCTGTGTAGGTATGTATATTTGCGTGTGTGGACGTGTGTATGTACATGTGTATGGGGGGGGTTGGGCCATTTCTCTCGTCTGTTTCCTTGCGCTACCTCGCAAACGCGGGAGACAGCGACGAGGTTTAGAAAAAAAAAAAAAAAAAATATATATATATATATATATATATATATATATATATATATATATATATATATATATATATATATATATTTTTTTTTTTTTTTTTTTTTTTTTTATACTTTGTCGCTGTCTCCCGCGTTTGCGAGGGAGCGCAAGGAAACAGACGAAAGAAATGGCCCAACCCCCCCCCCCATACACATGTACATATATATATATATATATTTCCCCATACATATTTGCCATTTCCCGCATGTGCGAGGTAGCGTTGAGAACAGAGGACTGAGCCTTAGAGGGAATATCCTCACTTGACCCCGCTCTTTGTTCCTCTTTTTTTTTTTTGGAAAACTAAAAATGGGAGGAAAGGATTTCCAGCCCCCCACTCTCTCTCTCTCCCTTTAGTCACCTTCTTCGACACGCCGGGAGTACGTGGGAAGTGTTGTTTCTCCCCTATCCCCAGGGATTATATATATATATATATATATATATATATATATATATATATATATATATATATATATATATATACACACACACGAACACACACAAAATAAAAACGTAGAAGACCTTTCATGAGATGTTCAGTGAACGCCAGGATGTTACTTTGGGTGTAAAACATTACACGCACGACGCCTTGATGCTCGGGGATCCTCGTTTGACTGTGAGAGATACGTACGTACGTCATATGGGTACAAAACACAGTTTGCGTGGGATGATGATCGAGAAAGACCCGCGGAAACCCCGAAGGTTGGAATTGGTCCTTGTGAGTCAGTACTGGAGATAAGGAAGAAGCGAGAAGATAGCGAGTCATAGAAGGGACGTGGTAGCAAGATAACGAGACAGTAGTGGAGGGAGGAGTAGCAAGATAACGAGACAGTAGTGGAGGGAGGAGTAACAAGATAACGAGGCAGTAGTGGAGGGAAGGGTAACAAGATAACGAGGCAGTAGTGGAGGGAGGAGTAACAAGATAACGAGGCAGTAGTGGAGGGAAGGGTAACAAGATAACGAGGCAGTAGTGGAGGGAAGGGTAACAAGATAACGAGGCAGTAGTGGAGGGAAGGGTAACAAGATAACGAGGCATTAGTGGAGGGAGGAGTAGCAAGATAACGAGACAGTAATGAAGGGAGGAGTAACGAGATAACGAGACAGTAATGAAGGGAGGAGTAACGAGACAGTAATGGTCTAAAAGCAGTTGGTGTGGAAAATACTACATGGATCGCCTCGTCTGGTGTGGTGGTTTAGAAGGCTGTTTATCCCTGCTCTTTATCGTGCCACAGTGAACTGTGGGCGGGAGCCGTGACTTAATGATAGCAGGAGCTGATATCCCCGATTGATGATTGCAGCTTACATCCCTAACTCATGATAGCAGCAGTTGATTGCCATGATTCATGATAGCAGCAGCTGATATCAGTGACTCATGATATCACAAAGGAATCCTTGACTTATGATAACAACAGATATCCCCAAATCATGACAGCAAATTACATCCCAGCCTTACAGTATGATAGCACATGGTCTCCCTGATTCATGATAGCAGGTGAATCATAAGCGTTAATGAAATGGCCTTGAGAAGGGCATACTTCGTGACTGACATTCAAAGTGGCTGTATATAGTGTTACCTTACAGAGCTTTTGGATCATATAGGAAAAGAGTATGGCATTCTTATATCATATAGTTAAGTCTCATGACTACACACAACAACTAGATTTCTGGTGCCATTCAACATCATATTATTTTGTGTGAGTTATTTTCGATTCAGTGGCTGTCGACTTCCATTCGAACCATACGCGGGATCATTCATTTCACCGTCTCTTCGAGACGCGTTCTGTGTGGTACACCGGCGTCTTTACGATTACACAGTCGATGATTCTATTCACTGTGGGGGAATTACATTTTTGAAGGTGAAACCAGGAAGGAGAAGGAACGGAGAGATGACTGGGCTTTGATCATGGTGACAAGAGAGATTGAATAAAACCTTGAGAGTGGCCCAGGAAAGGAGGAGGGTCAAAGGCAGGCGTAAGGAAAATATTCCACCGCGTAAGGAAGCAAAAGAAATGAGTTCTCGGAAGTCTACAGTACACATGCACGACGTAATAAGACGAGTTCAGAGCCAACGTTGCTTCCTCATTTTTTTTCCTTATTTGCGTCTCGTAATATGAGGCTAACAGGGACGGGAGAGGGAGAATAGGAGGAGTGGGGGGGGGGGGGGGGTTAGGAACCCTTCCCCTCTTGTACAGTCATTACGCAAAAGCAGGAACAGAAAGAGGAGCCAAGTGGGGAATTGTCCTCGAAGGGTTAGACTGGGATGTTTGAGTGAACGTTGATGAGAACAAGATGAAAATGAAGGAGAGGATTTGTGTTATGTTTGATGAGAGAAAACAAGATAGAATAAAGGGGGAGTTAGGTGCTATGTTTGATGAGAAAGAACAAGATGAAATGAAGGGGGAGTTAGGTGCTATGTTTGATGAGAGAGAACAAGATGAAATGAAGGGGGAGTTAGGTGCTATGTTTGATGAGAGAGAACAAGATGAAATGAAGGGGGAGTTAGGTGCTATGTTTGATGAGAGAGAACAAGATGAAAATGAAGGAGAGGATTTGTGTTATGTTTGATGAGAGAAAACAAGATAAAATAAAGGGGGAGTTAGGTGCTATGTTTGATGAAAGAGAACAAGATGAAAATGAAGGAGAGGATTTGTGTTATGTTTGATGAGAGAGAACAAGATGAAATGAAAGGAGGGAGGAAGATATGTGCTATGTTTGGTGAGATGAACCTGGAGGACATTCTGGCTGTGAACGATGATGATATGATGGAACGTTCAGGGTTAAAGTCCGGGTTTTAGTGAGAGGGGCAGGAACGAGGAGAGGAGGTGTGGCAGTGTGTTAAAGGTTGTAAGGGAGTTCAGGAGTGGTGCGGGCTCAAGTAAGTGTAAGCTACGAGAGGCGAGTCATTGTTAGTTCTTACGAGCCTGGTAGCGTGAGGAGGGAAGAGGAAATGAGTGCTCTTTGGGCCCAGCTAAGTGGCCACTTTAGAAGCTTTGATGCAAAGGATCGAATCTTGCTGGTGAGGGATCTGAATGTATGAGTGGGTGATAGAGCAATTAAGGGTATAATTGGTGGGGCATGGTTGGTATCCTGAGGACTGGCGGAATGCATACTTCTTGCCCTTATACAAAGGCAAGGGAAACGAAAGTGAATGTTCGAGTTTCAAACAAATCCTTGTTAAGTGTACCTAGTAAGGTCTGTGGGTGGATAGGCGATGAGGTGGATGGTGGCATACACAGAACATCCGACTAGGGAGGAGCAGTGTGGATTCAGTACAAGCAGAGGGCGTGTGAACGAGATGTCACCTTTCAAGAATTATTGTGAGGAATACTTAAGGGAAAAGTATGTACTGTATGTATTGTATGTGATACTCATCGGTCTGGGAAAAGGGTATATTGGGGATGGCAGAAGATGCTACAGAGATAAGAGGTAAATGAACAGTAATTAGATGCAATAAGGAATTTTTGCCAGGAATGTAAGGCATATGAGCGAGTAGTATGGGAGGAGGATGAGTGGTTTCGGTGAAGGTAGGTCTTCGTCAAGGATTTGTGATGTTATTGTGGTTATTTAATCTACTTATGGACGAGGGTGATGAGGGAGGTGAATGGTCGTAGGGCAAGAGGCTACTCTGCGGTATGCTGGGTGTGTCTGTGTGGGGGTGAGGAAGTAGCGGACAACGAAGGTGAATAAGTCGCTCTCTGCATATGACGCTGGTCAGGTGGCCAACTCGGAAGAGAAACACCTTAAGGTTGTTGACAGTTCGGCTCAGTGTATAGAAGGAGAAAGTTGAAAGCAGAAGCTGAAAATGTAAGATGGTGCGGCTTAGGAAGGGCTGAGACAAGACGGTTTCTGTGTAAGTTTGAGTAGGATGGACCTGGAGGAAGTGGGGTGCCTCAGGTACCTAGATATGGACGTGGCAGCGGAGGCGAAACGTAAGGTTCCCAGGGAGGGGAAGGGGCGAATTAAGGTCTTCAACACAGTAAGGATCATATTGAGGGGGAGTTTAGTGTCATACGTCAACGATGGGTATGTTTGATGGTACAGTAATTCCAACGGTGTTGTATGACTGAGTGATACGTTTATTGACATTAAAGTAATACAATATTTCAGTGGGATGAGTGAGTGACGTATGTTATCCCTAACTCCAATGTAGAAAATGTCTCTCTTAAGACTCACATAAATTGGTTTCGCCAAATATTTTCAGCTATCAATAATTACGGTTATATTCTTCGTGCAAAAGGTCTATATTTGATACCTCGTCCAATTCATTATTACTACACATCCATTCTATTTCCTGGGGAACATTTCCCCACCTCGGCATTTCTCTGTCCATCAGGTAATGGACATGAGGTGGTTGGGTGTAGGAGGGGAAGTGTTCAACATACTTACTGTATGTATGTTCGTTGTATGTTCGCTAGTCTCAGCTCAAAGTTGATGATAATACATATATCTGAATTTTAGCTTCATATACACTGAGTCTTTCCACTCGCTCCTGCCTTTACCATGTATAAAATTCGCGTTCATGACAACGCGTACGTCATGTTCCAGTTTTTCACTCTGTTTAAGCACTTCATTACATATCAGATCTCCCACTTGTGTGTGTTCCATAGTCTACCCTTTACGTGTTTCAATGTTTAGATACGTGTAATGTCCACTTCAGCCTATAAAGTACCTCTTTTGGCTTCATATCCTCAGCTGCATTAAGGCGATGTGATGGGATCCATTCGAACGAAACGACGTAGCCTGAACCAAGGCCATGGGCTGAACCAAGGCATAGAAAACGGTCAAGGTGAACCAAGGAGTAGTGGGTATGGATTAACTGGGTACATCATACGTGACAGACAGAGAGGGGGGGGGGGGGGCCTGCATATATATATATATATATATATATATATATATATATATATATATATATATATATATATATTATTATTATTATTATACTTTGTCGCTGTCTCCCGCGTTTGCGAGGTAGCGCAAGGAAACAGACGAAAGAAATGGCCCAACCCCCCCATACACATGTATATACATACGTCCACACACGCAAATATACATACCTACACAGCTTTCCATGGTTTACCCCAGACGCTTCACATGCCTTGATTCAATCCACTGACAGCACGTCAACCCCGGTATACCACATCGCTCCAATTCACTCTATTCCTTGCCCTCCTTTCACCCTCCTGCATGTTCAGGCCCCGATCACACAAAATCTTTTTCACTCCATCTTTCCACCTCCAATTTGGTCTCCCTCTTCTCCTCGTTCCCTCCACCTCCGACACATATATCCTCTTGGTCAATCTTTCCTCACTCATTCTCTCAATGTGCCCAAACCACTTCAAAACACCCTCTTCTGCTCTCTCAACCACGCTCTTTTTATTTCCACACATCTCTCTTACCCTTACGTTACTCACTCGATCAAACCACCTCACACCACACATTGTCCTCAAACATCTCATTTCCAGCACATCCATCCTCCTGCGCACAACTCTATCCATAGCCCACGCCTCGCAACCATACAACATTGTTGGAACCACTATTCCTTCAAACATACCCATTTTTGCTTTCCGAGATAATGTTCTCGACTTCCACACATTCTTCAAGGCCCCCAGAATTTTCGCCCCCTCCCCCACCCTATGATCCACTTCCGCTTCCATGGTTCCATCCGCTGCCAGATCCACTCCCAGATATCTAAAACACTTCACTTCCTCCAGTTTTTCTCCATTCAAACTCACCTCCCAATTGACTTGACCCTCAACCCTACTGTACCTAATAACCTTGCTCTTATTGGAGAATATATATATATATATATATATATATATATATATATATATATATATATATATATATATATATATATATGAATGTTGGTTTGCGGCAGGGGTGCGTGATGTCTCCATGGTTGTTTAATTTGTTTATTGATGGGGTTGTCAGGGAGGTGAATGCAAGAATTTTGGAAAGAGAGGCAAGTATGCAGTCTGTTGTGGATGAGAGAGCTTGGGAAGTGAGTCAGTTCTTGTTCGCTGATGATAAAGCACTGGTGGCTGATTCAGGTGAGAAACTGCAGAAGCTGGTGGTTGAGTTTGATAAAGTGTGTGAAAGAAGAAAGCTGAGAGTAAATGTGAATAAGAGCAAGTTTATTAGGTACAGTAGGGTTGAAGGACAAGTCAGTTGAGAGGTAAGTTTGAATGGAGAAAAACTGGAGGAAGTGAAGTGTTTTAGATATCTGGGAGTGGATTTGGCAGCGGATGGAATCATGGAAGCGGAAGTGAGTGACAGGGTGGGGGAGGGGGCGAAAGTTCTGGGAGCGTTGAAAAATGTGTGGAAGTCGAGAACGTTATCTTGGAAAGCAAAAATGGGTATGTTTGAAGGAATAGTGGTTCCAATAATGATATATGGTTGCGAGACGTGGGCTATAGATAGAGTTGTGCGGAGGAAGGTGGATTTGCTGGCAATGAGATGTTTGAGGACAGTATGTGGTGTGAGGTGGTTTGATCAAGTAAGTAAAGAATGGATAAGAGAGAAGTGTGGTAATAAAAAGAGTGTAGTTGAGAGAGCAGAAGAGGGTGTTTTAAAATGGTTTGGTCATATGGAGAGAATGAGTGGGGAAAGGTTGACAAAGAGGATGGATATATTTGTCAGAGGTGGAGGGAACGAGAAGTGGGAGACCAAATTTGAGATGGAAAGATGGAGTTAAAAAGATTTTGAGTGATCGGGGCCTGAACATGCAGGAGGGTGAAAGGCGTGAAAGGAATAGAGTGAATTGGAACGATGTGGTATAACGGGGTCGACGTGCTGTCAATGGATTGAACCAGGGCGTGTGAAGCATCTGGGGTAAACCATAGAAAGTTCTGTGTGGCCTGGATGTGGAAAGGGAACTGTGGTTTCGGTGCATTATACATGACAGGTAGAGACTTAGTGTGAACGAATGTGGCCTTTGTTTTCTTTTCCTAGCGCTACCTCGCGCACATGCGGGGGGAGGGGGTTATTTCATGTGTGGCGGGGTGGCAACGAGAATGAATAAGGGCAGACAGTATAAATTATGTGCATGTGTATATAGGTATATGTCTGTGTGTGTATATATATGTATACGTTGAGATGTATAGGTATGGATATGTGCATGTGTGGACGTGTATGTATATACATGTGTATGTAGGTGGGTTGGGCCATTCTTTCGTCCGTTTCCTTGCCCTACCTCGCTAACGCGGGAGACAGCGACAAAGTATAATAAGAAAATAAAATAATAATTATAATAATAATGATAATAATAATAATAATAATAATAATAATAATAATAATATATATATATATATATATATATATATATATATATATATATATATATATATATATATATATATATATATATATATATAAAGAGGGGAGACATGGGGAAACAGAAGAAGGAGTCACGCGGGGAGTGCTCATCCTCCTCGAAGGCTCAGATTGGGCTGTCTAAATGTGTGTGGATGTAACCAAGATGAGAAAAAAGGAGAGATAGGTAGTAAGCTTAAGGTAAGGAACCTGGGTGTTTTGGCTCTGAGTGAAATGAAGCACAAGGGTAAAGGGGAAGAGTAGTTTGGGAGTGTCTTGGGAGAAAAGTCAGGGGTTCGTGAAAGGACAAGAGCAAAGGAAGGAGTAGCACTACTTCTGAAGCAGGAATTGTGGGAGTATGTGATAGTGTAAAAAAGTATGGGTAAAACTGAAAGTGGATGGAGAGAGATGGGTGATAATTGGTGCATATGCACCTGGTCATGAGAAGAAAGATCATGAGATGCAAATGTTTTGGGAGCAGCTGAGTGAGTGTGTTAGCAGTTTTGATGCATGAGACCGGGTTATAGTGATGGGTGATTTGAATGCAAAGGTGAGTAATGTGTCAGTTGAGGGTATAATTGGTGTACATGGGGTGTTCAGCATTGTAAATGGAAATGGTGAAGAGCTTGTAGATTTTGTGCTGAAAAAGGACTGGTGACTGGGAATACCTAGTTTAAGAAGAGAGATATAAATAAGTATACGTATATAAGTAGGAGAGATGGTCAAAGAGCGTTATTGGACTACTTGTTGATTGATAGGCGCGTATGAGACAGACTTTTGGATGTTAATGTGCTGAGAGGGGCAACTGAAAGGATGTCTGATCATTATCTTGTGGAGGCGAATATGAAGATCTGTAGAGGTTTTCAGAAAAGAAGAGAGAATGTTGGGGTGAAGACATTTGCTCTCACCTTTTTCCATTCTGGTACTTGTGTGAGGAAGTACCAGGAGAGATTGAGTGCAGAATGAAAAAAGGTGAGAGCAAATGTCGTAAGGGGAGTGGGGAGGAATGGCATGTATTTAGGGAAGCAGTGATGGCTTGCGCAAAAGATAATTATGGCATAAGAAAGGTGGGAGGTGGGCAGATTAGAAAGGGTAATGAGTGGTGGGGTGAAGAAGTAAGATTGTCAGTGAAAGAGAAGAGAGAGGCATTTGGACAATTTTTGCAGGGAAATAATGCAAATGACTGGGAGATATATAAAAGAAAGAGGCAGGAGGTCAAGAGAAAAGTGCAAGAGGCGAAAAAGAGGGCACATGAGAGTTGAGATGAGAGAGTATCATTAGATTTTAGGGAGAATGAAAAGATGTTTTGGAAGAAGGTGAATAAAGTGCGTAAGACAATAGAACAAATGAAAACATCGGTGAAGGGGGCTAATGGGGAGGTAATAACAAGTAGTGGTGATGTGAGAAGGAGATGGAGTGATTATTTTGAAGGTTTGTTGAATGTGTCTGATGATCGAGTGGCAGATATAGGGTGTTTTGGTCGAGGTGGTGTACGAAGTGAGAGGGTCAGGGGGAATGATTTGGTAAACAGAGAGGTAGTGAAAGCTTTGCGGAAGATGAGAGCCGGCAAGGCAGTGGGTTTGGATGGTATTGCTGTGGAATTTATTTAAAAATGGGGTGACTGTGTTCTTGACTGGTTGGTGAGGATATTCAACGTATATATGGTTCATGGTGAAGTGCTTTTTCCTAGCGCTACCTCGCGCGCGCCCAGGGGGGAGGGGGTGCCATTTCATGCGTGGCGGGATGGCGACGAGAATGGATGAAGGCAGCAAGTATGAATATGTACATGTAGAGATATGATTTGGTAAACAGAGAAGAGGCAGTAAAAGCTTTGCGGAAGATGAAAGCCGGCAAGGCAGCAGGTTTGGATGGTATTGTAGTGGAATTTGTTAAAAAAGGGGATGACTGTATTGTTGACTGGTTGGTAAGGTTATTTAATGTATGTATGACTCATGGTGAGGTACCTGAGGATTGACGGAATGCTTGCATAGTGCCATTGTACAAAGGCAAAGGGGATGAAAGTGAGTGCTCAAATTACAGAGGTATAAGTTTGTTGAGTATTCCTGGTAGATTATATGGGAGGGTATTGATTGAGAGGGTGAAGGCATGTACAGAGCATCAGATTGGGGAAGAGCAGTGTGGTTTCAGAAGTGGTAGAGGATGTGTGGATCAGGTGTTTGCTTTGAAGAATGTATGTGAGAAATACTTAGAAAAGCAAATGGATTTGTATGTAGCATTTATGGATCTGGAGAAGGCATATGATAGAGTTGATAGAGATGCTCTGTGGAAGGTATTAAGAATATATGGTGTGGGAGGCAAGTTGTTAGAAGCAGTGAAAAGTTTCTATCGAGGATGTAAGGCACGTGTACGTGTAGGAAGAGAGGAAAGTGATTGGTTCTCAGTGAATGTAGGTTTGCGGCAGGGGTGTGTGATGTCTCCATGGTTGTTTCGTTTGTTTATGGATGGGGTTGTTAGGGAGGTGAATGCAAGAGTTTTGGAAAGAGGGGCAAGTATGCAGTCTGTTGTGGATGAGAGAGCTTGGGAAGCGAGTCGTTTGTTGTTCGCTGATGATACAGCGCTGCTGGCTGATTCGTGTGAGAAACTGCAGAAGGTGGTGACTGAGTTTGGTAAAGTGTGTGAAAGAAGAAAGCTGAGAGCAAATGTAAATAAGAGCAAGGTAATAATATTAGGTACAGTAGGGTTGAGGGACAAGTCAATTGGGAGGTAAGTATGAATGGAAAAAAACTGGAGGAAGTGAAGTGTTTACGATATCTGGGAGTGGATTTGGCAGCGGATGGAACCATGTAATCGGAAGTGAATCATAGGGTGGGGGAAGGGGCGAAAGTTCTGGGAGCGTTCAAGAATGTGTGGAAGTCGATAACATTATCTCGGAAAGCAAAAATGGGTATGTTTGAAGGAATAGTGGTTCCAACAATATTGTATGGTTGCGAGGCATGGGCCATGGATAGAGTTGTGCGGAGGAGGGTGGAAGTGTTGGAAATGAGATGTTTGAGGACAATATGCGGTGTGAGGTGGTTTGATCGAGTAAGTAATGTAAGGGTAAGAGAGATGTGTGGTTATAAAAAAGATTGTGGTTGAGAGAGTAGAAGAGGGTGTGTTGAAATGGTTTGGTCACATGGAGAGAATGAGTGAGGTAAGATTGACCAAGAGGGTATATGTGTCAGAGGTGGAGGGAACGAGGAGAAGTGGGAGACCAAATTGGAGGTGGAAAGATGGAGTTAAAAAGATATTGAGTGATCGGGGCCTGAACATGCAGGAGGGTGAAAGGCGTGCAAGGAATAGAGTGAATTGGAACGATGTGGTATACCAGGGTCGACGTGCTGTCAGTGGATTGAATCAGGGTATGTGAAGCGTCTGGGGTAAACCATGGAAAGTTGTGTTGGGCCTGGATGTGGAAAGGGAGCTGTGGTTTCGGGCATTATTGCATGACAGCTAGAGACTGAGTGTGAACGAATGGGGCCTTTGTTGTCTTTTCCTAGCTCTACCTCGCACACATGAGGGGGGAGGGGGATGGTATTCCATGTGTGGCGAGGTGGCGATGGGAATGAATAAAGGCAGACAGTATGAATTATGTGCATGTGTATATAGGTATATGTCTGTGTGTGTATATATATGTATACGTTGAGATGTATAGGTATGGATATGTGCATGTGTGGACGTGTATGTATATACATGTGTATGTAGGTTTGTTGGGCCATTCTTTCGTCCGTCTCCTTGCCCTACCTCGCTAACGCGGGAGACAGCGACAAAGTATAATAAGAAAATAAAATAATAATTATAATAATAATGATAATAATAATAATAATAATGATAATAATAATAATAATAATAATATATATATATATATATATATATATATATATATATATATATATATATATATATATATATATATATATATATATATAAAGAGGGGAGACATGGGGAAACAGAAGAAGGAGTCACGCGGGGAGTGCTCATCCTCCTCGAAGGCTCAGAGTGGGCTGTCTAAATGTGTGTGGATGTAACCAAGATGAGCAAAAAGGAGAGATAGGTAGTAAGCTTAAGGTAAGGAACCTGGGTGTTTTGGCTCTGAGTGAAATGAAGCACAAGGGTAAAGGGGAAGAGTAGTTTGGGAGTGTCTTGGGAGAAAAGTCAGGGGTTCGTGAGAGGACAAGAGCAAAGGAAGGAGTAGCACTACTTCTGAAGCAGGAATTGTGGGAGTATGTGATAGTGTAAAAAAGTATGGGTAAAACTGAAAGTGGATGGAGAGAGATGGGTGATAATTGGTGCATATGCACCTGGTCATGAGAAGAAAGATCATGAGATGCAAATGTTTTGGGAGCAGCTGAGTGAGTGTGTTAGCAGTTTTGATGCCGGGTTATAGTGATGGGTGATTTGAATGCAAAGGTGAGTAATGTGTCAGTTGAGGGTATAATTAGTGTACATGGGGTGTTCAGCATTGTAAATGGAAATGGTGAAGAGCTTGTAGATTTTGTGCTGAAAAAGGACTGGTGACTGGGAATACCTAGTTTAAGAAGAGAGATATAAATAAGTATACGTATATAAGTAGGAGAGATGGTCAAAGAGCGTTATTGGACTACTTGTTGATTGATAGGCGCGTATGAGACAGACTTTTGGATGTTAATGTGCTGAGAGGGGCAACTGAAAGGATGTCTGATCATTATCTTGTGGAGGCGAATATGAAGATCTGTAGAGGTTTTCAGAAAAGAAGAGAGAATGTTGGGGTGAAGACATTTGCTCTCACCTTTTTCCATTCTGGTACTTGTGTGAGGAAGTACCAGGAGAGATTGAGTGCAGAATGAAAAAAGGTGAGAGCAAATGTCGTAAGGGGAGTGGGGAGGAATGGCATGTATTTAGGGAAGCAGTGATGGCTTGCGCAAAAGATAATTATGGCATAAGAAAGGTGGGAGGTGGGCAGATTAGAAAGGGTAATGAGTGGTGGGGTGAAGAAGTAAGATTGTCAGTGAAAGAGAAGAGAGAGGCATTTGGACGATTTTTGCAGGGAAATAATGCAAATGACTGGGAGATATATAAAAGAAAGAGGCAGGAGGTCAAGAGAAAAGTGCAAGAGGCGAAAAAGAGGGCAAATGAGAGTTGGGATGAGAGAGTATCATTAGATTTTAGGGAGAATGAAAAGATGTTTTGGAAGAAGGTGAATAAAGTGCGTAAGACAATAGAACAAATGGAAACATCGGTGAAGGGGGCTAATGGGGAGGTAATAACAAGTAGTGGTGATGTGAGAAGGAGATGGAGTGATTATTTTGAAGGTTTGTTGAATGTGTCTGGTGATCGAGTGGCAGATATAGGGTGTTTTGGTCGAGGTGGTGTACGAAGTGAGAGGGTCAGGGGGAATGATTTGGTAAACAGAGAGGTAGTGAAAGCTTTGCGGAAGATGAGAGCCGGCAAGGCAGTGGGTTTGGATGGTATTGCTGTGGAATTTATTTAAAAATGGGGTGACTGTGTTCTTGACTGGTTGGTGAGGATATTCAACGTATATATGGTTCATGGTGAAGTGCTTTTTCCCAGCGCTACCTCGCGCGCGCCCAGGGGAAAGGGGGTGCCATTTCATTCGTGGCGGGATGGCGACGAGAATGGATGAAGGCAGCAAGTATGAATATGTACATGTAGAGATATGATTTGGTAAACAGAGAAGAGGCAGTAAAAGCTTTGCGGAAGATGGAAGCCGGCAAGGCAGCAGGTTTGGATGGTATTGTAGTGGAATTTGTTAAAAAAGGGGATGACTGTATTGTTGACTGGTTGGTAAGGTTATTTAATGTATGTATGACTCATGGTGAGGTACCTGAGGATTGACGGAATGCTTGCATAGTGCCAATGTACAAAGGCAAAGGGGATGAAAGTGAGTGCTCAAATTACAGAGGTATAAGTTTGTTGAGTATTCCTGGTAAATTATATGGGAGGGTATTGATTGAGAGGGTGAAGGCATGTACAGAGCATCAGATTGGGGAAGAGCAGTGTGGTTTCAGAAGTGGTAGAGGATGTGTGGATCAGGTGTTTGCTTTGAAGAATGTATGTGAGAAATACTTAGAAAAGCAAATGGATTTGTATGTAGCATTTATGGATCTGGAGAAGGCATATGATACAGTTGATAGAGATGCTCTGTGGAAGGTATTAAGAATATATGGTGTGGGAGGCAAGTTGTTAGAAGCAGTGAAAAGTTTCTATCGAGGATGTAAGGCACGTGTACGTGTAGGAAGAGAGGAAAGTGATTGGTTCTCAGTGAATGTAGGTTTGCGGCAGGGGTGTGTGATGTCTCCATGGTTGTTTAGTTTGTTTATGGATGGGGTTGTTAGGGAGGTGAATGCAAGAGTTTTGGAAAGAGGGGCAAGAATGCAGTCTGTTGTGGATGAGAGAGCTTGGGAAGCGAGTCGTTTGTTGTTCGCTAATGATACAGCGCTGCTGGCTGATTCGTATGAGAAACTGCAGAAGGTGGTGACTGAGTTTGGTAAAGTGTGTGAAAGAAGAAAGCTGAGAGCAAATGTGAATAAGAGCAAGGTAATAATATTAGGTACAGTAGGGTTGAGGGACAAGTCAATTGGGAGGTAAGTATGAATGGAAAAAAACTGGAGGAAGTGAAGTGTTTACGATATCTGGGAAAGGATTTGGCAGCGGATGGAACCATGGAATCGGAAGTGAATCATAGGATGGGGGAAGGGGCGAAAATTCTGGGAGCGTTCAAGAATGTGTGGAAGTCGATAACATTATCTCGGAAAGCAAAAATGGGTATGTTTGAAGGAATAGTGGTTCCAACAATATTGGATGGTTGCGAGGCATGGGCCATGGATAGAGTTGTGCGGAGGAGGGTGGAAGTGTTGGAAATGAGATGTTTGAGGACAATATGCGGTGTGAGGTGGTTTGATCGAGTAAGTAAAGTAAGGGTAAGAGAGATGTGTGGTTATAAAAAAGAGTATGGTTGAGAGAGTAGAAGAGGGTGTGTTGAAATGGTTTGGTCACATGGAGAGAATGAGTGAGGTAAGATTGACCAAGAGGGTATATGTGTCAGAGGTGGAGGGAACGAGGAGAAGTGGGAGACCAAATTGGAGGTGGAAAGATGGAGTTAAAAAGATATTGAGTGATCGGGGCCTGAACATGCAGGAGGGTGAAAGGCGTGCAAGGAATAGAGTGAATTGGAACGATGTGGTATACCAGGGTCGACGTGCTGTCAGTGGATTGAATCAGGGTATGTGAAGCGTCTGGGGTAAACCATGGAAAGTTGTGTTGGGCCTGGATGTGGAAAGGGAGCTGTGGTTTCGGGCATTATTGCATGACAGCTAGAGACTGAGTGTGAACGAATGGGGCCTTTGTTGTCTTTTCCTAGCGCTACCTCGCACACATGAGGGGGGAGGGGGATGGTATTCCATGTGTGGCGAGGTGGCGATGGGAATGAATAAAGGCAGACAGTGTGCATTGTGTGCATGGGTATATATGTATGTGTCTGTGTGTGTATATATATGTGTACATTGAGATGCATAGGTATGTATATTTGCGTGTGTGGACATGTATGTATATACATGTGTATGGGGGTGGGTTGGGCCATTTCTTTCGTCTGTTTCCTTGCGCTACCTCGCAAACGCGGGAGACAGCGACAAAGCAAAATAAATAAAATATATATATATATATATATATATATATATATATATATATATATATATATATATATATACATATATTTATTTATTTTGCTTTGTCGCTGTCTCCCGCGTTTGCGAGGTAGTGCAAGGAAACACACGAAAGAATTGGCCCAACCTACCTCCATACATATGTATATACATACACGTCCACACGCGCAAATATACATACCTATACATCTCAATGTACACACATATATACACACACAGACGCATACATATATACCCATGCACACAATTCACACTGTCTGCCATTTCTTCCGTCTGTTTCCTTGCGCTACCTCGCAAACGCGGGAGACAGCGACAAAGCAAAATAAATAAAATATAAATATATATATATATATATATATATATATATATATATATATATATATATATATATATACATATATTTATTTATTTTGCTTTGTCGCTGTCTCCCGCGTTTGCGAGGTAGTGCAAGGAAACACACGAAAGAATTGGCCCAACCTACCTCCATACATATGTATATACATACACGTCCACACGCGCAAATATACATACCTATACATCTCAATGTACACACATATATACACACACAGACGCATACATATATACCCATGCACACAATTCACACTGTCTGCCTTTATTCATTCCCATCGCCACCTCGCCACACATGGAATACCATCCCCCTCCCCCCTCATGTGTGCGAGGTAGCGCTAGGAAAAGACAACAAAGGCCCCATTCGTTCACACTCAGTCTCTAGCTGTCATGCAATAATGCCCGAAACCACAGCTCCCTTTCCACATCCAGGCCCCACACTACTTTCCATGGTTTACCCCAGACGCTTCACATGCCCTGATTCAATCACTATATATATATATATATATATATATATATATATATATATATATATATATATATATATATATATATATATATCTTTCATGCTATTCGCCATTTCCCGCGTTATCGAGGTAGCATCAAGAACAGAGGACTGGACCTCTGAGGGAATATCCTCACCTGGCCCCCTTCTCAGTTCCTTCTTTCAAAAAAAAGAAAAAACCAAGAGGGGAGGATTTCTAGCCCCCCCCCCCGCTCCCTTCTCTTTTAGTCGCCTTATACGATACGCAGGGAATACCTGGGAAGTATTCTTTCTCCCCCAACCCGAGTGATATATATATATATATATATATATATATATATATATATATATAATGTGTGTGTGTGTGTAAATCGATCCACTCCATCTGTGAGGCAGCCAGGCACCCTGACCCTAGGCCACGATGAAACAGCATCTCCTCCGTAACCGCTCAATGATTCACGTGTCTTGTGATGTCTCAATCATCCTTTACGAGGCGGAAACGCTGCCTCTCATCCTCTGAGCACGGAAGGGAGGAAGGAAGGCTTTTTTGATCGACTCAAAACACTACGGTAACGTTTATATATCTAAATATCTAGTGAATAGTTTACATTACATCTCATGTGTGCAGTGCAAGTGTGAGGTATACGTTCATTACCGTAGTGTCTTAGGAGTCGATTAGAAATCGTTCTTTCCTCGTCCAGAGCACGAGCGACGGTGTCTCCATCTCGTAAGGGTGCGTGAGGCATCACCAGATCCGTGCATCATTGAAAGGTTACAGCTTATCGTAGCTTAGGGTTTTAGCTACCTGGCTGCCACACAGATGGACCGTGATTCGATTCTCGAGGTATGGTGGTACAGTTGTGTAGTGGTGTGTACATTAACACGTTTGATATATATATATATATATATATATATATATATATATATATATATATATATATATATATATATATATATATATATATATATGTTTTCTTACTGTACTTTATCGCTGTCTCCCGCGTTAGCGAGGTATAGCAAGGGAAATAGACGAAAAGAATGGCCCAACCCACTCACATACACATGTATATACATAAATGCCCACACACGCACATATGCATACCTATACATTTCAACGTATACATATATATACATACACAGACATATACATATATTTTTTTTTTCATACTATTCGCCATTTCCCGCGTTAGCAAGGTAGCGTTAAGAACAGAGGACTGGACCTTTGAGGGAATATCCTCACCTGGCCCGCTTCTCTGTTCCTTCTTTTGGGAAAAAAAAAAAAACCGAGAGGGGAGGATTTCCAGCCCCCCCCGCTCCCTTCCCTTTTAGTCGCCTTCTACGACACGCAGGGAATACCTGGGAAGTATTCTTTCTCCCCTATCCCCATGTATATATTCATACATGCTGCCTTCATCCATTTCCGCCGCCACCCCGCCACACATGAAATGGCACCCTCCTCCCTCCGCGTGCGCTCGAGGTAGCGCTAGGAAAAGACAACAAAGGCCACATTCGTTCACACTCAGTCTCTAGCTGTCATGTGTAATGCACCGAAATCACGGCTCCCTTTCCATATCCAGGCCCCACAAAATTTTCCATTGTTTACCTCAGACGCTTCACATGCCCTAGTTCAAACCTCATACAAATGGAGTCCAGTAAGGTCGATCGTATAGTATTGCATCTTAATTTTCTAATCAATCTGATTCATTTCATGGAGCGTACTATCAGTGCACATGAATCTGATGGCAGTGAGGTATACTTGAAGGTGTTTAGTCTTTCTGCAGGTGATGTGTTGATGGATTTTCATTCCTGTATTTTACAACCATAAGAGGCGACTCTTGCTTCATGACTAAGATTTTTGTGTAAGAAATTACCTCTCCCACTTATTCTTCAGTAAATCCAGGGACTTTGTTTATTACTTTTGTAATCCATAATTCTTATAAAGATCTTATTTTTTGAGGGCTTATTTTCTTATCTTTTCTAATCACCAATATCTAATGCCACCAACACTGTTGTGCAGGTGAGGTAATTGTTTCACTTGTTAGCAGGTATTCCATTTGTACAGGGTTTTATTTCGACCCAGTATAGATTGGTGCACGTATGTTGGCTCTACCTCTCCCTGTCCCTTATCCAGAGAGGAAGCGAAGGCTTTCCACCTTCTTATTTCTCCAGCTATCACCTCTCTTCAGCCCTCCTCTCTTCTTGTTCTCCTGGTACCATTTCGGTCACCTCTTCCGTTGTTCTTATCTCCCTGTGTCTCTGCAGGTAATAAGGCTTGGCCCCTTAGCACACTCCTAAGGCTGCTGCTTCCCACAGGAGTCTATGTGGAGACCAGCCACACGAGGATTAACTATTATGATACCTCCTCCTTTCTTCGTCCCTCCCGCCTCCCACAACCTTTCCTTATATAAGACAGAGGTCTGCAGGCGCCTGTAGGCATATGACTAATTTCATTGCTTCGTACCCTATATTTCTTTCATTTAAGATGGCCGAGGGTAGGATACGTTTCTGCCCATGCCATGTCTCCCGAAAAACAAAGAAAAAAATATTTTACGCCTTCATTGCGGTGCTTGTAGTCGGGAAAGACACATGCAAACACTCCCAGCCATGGAACTCATTCGCAGGATTACGTCACGAAGAGCTAAAACTGAAAGGATCGAAGGGGCGCGAAGTACTGTTAACACCTACACGAAATACACCAAAACAAAGCAGTTGGCCCTGATCATCTGGCCAGTATGATTCTAAGAGAAATAAGTCGTCATTTTCTGTTCCCCATAACTACAGTAGCTAAGAAATCACTATCAGATGGTGGAGTACCACAAGACTGGAAACAACGAGACCTTTGTGTGTAAGGAAGGAGATACAGTCCATCTCCCCTGACTTGAGTTTCTGATAGAATGTTGGTGAAAAGAAATAATAAGACGTTGTAAAGTTCCTTAAAGATCACAGTATCAACATGACTCCTGCAACAGAAAAGAAATTGTCTAACAAAAGCTTTATATTGCAACTGGGATTCAGAATTACCCTCAGGTGTACTGTATGTAAACTTTCTTGAACAAGGGATCTTTAACCTGTGGTCTATAGACCAGTGGTGGTCCATAAACCAGTGGTGGTCCATGGACCACTTCCTAGTGGTCCACAGAAGGGTAGAAAAAAAATGGAGAAACAAACTGCTATTAGGCTTTGGGTGGTATTATTGTTCTTGAATTGTGATTTCAGATCCGATGTGATATTAGATATATGCCTGAGGTGGTCCACAAACATAGCAGGTGTCTCTGATTGGTCCACATACATAAAAAGGTTAAGAACCTCTGTTCTAAAACCTCTGAATAGAATACCACACAAGAGACTGTCATGCTAATTAAGATCGCATAGCTAAGGAGACAAGACTGTGTAACTGACTCGCTGACAGCATCATGCAGATGTCTTTAATGCGCAGCCTCCAGCAGCCTGAACGTGACATGTGGCGTGCCACAGGGATCAGTCCTTGGCCCATCTCTTCTTATAGTCTATATGAACGACGTACAAATGGGCCTTAAATCAAGGATTTTCGAATTGGGAACAGTAAAAAAAGAATAGTGTCCTGAAGGTATTTGTTGGTTTAGATATAGCAAATGAAGTTTAAGGCAGAAAAATTATAAGATTATGCACATGAAAGACATGTAGATCCGCTGTTCTAAGAAAACGAAGAAGAGGACCTTGTGTTAACAGTAGCAACATAAGGTACACTAAGAAGTGTTTATCAACAAGTGAGTGACTTAAGACCAGGATCTTCGAACCCCAAATTGGCCAAACCCAGTCGTGATAACGCGTTGCTAAAACCGCATCTAAAATAAGATATTCTGTTCTGGTCTCCACATTACCTAAAAGATGAAGTAAAATTTGAACACGTATAAGGAAGACCTGTGACAGTAATTCCAGCGTTAAGAAACCTACAGTGTGACTTTTAAAAAAAAAAAAAGAAAGTAAGAAATAAGTATATATCGTTTCTCTTATTAAGAAGTGTATACGATGTGGTGACAGATTTTCAGAATCCTGAATAAGAGTTGACGGTGTAAGTCTTACAGACGTACCTGAGGTGCGAGGCAGTACACACCCGAGAGTGGACGGGGTCAGAGGTAGAGGGAAAATGCTGTCATGCTCACGTGAAATGCTCTGTTGTCAAGGTCTCAGACTCTGGGACAAGTTACTGTCGTGTGTTGCCTACGTAAAAGTTATCGAATCTTAACAATAACGAGTTAGATATATTTTATATATATATATATATATATATATATATATATATATATATATATATATATATATATATATATATGAGAGAGAGAGAGAGAGAGAGTAATTTTCACATGTAAATCAATCTAAACAATTTTACCAACTGCGCGCCCGAGTCGAACTCAGGCTACCAGGTCTCGGCTGTCAGGCGCACAACGGTGAAAATTATATATATATATATATATATATATATATATATATATATATATATATATATATATATATATATATATATATATTCTAACATGCCTTATTCCATTGCCAGTTAGCAAGACTGCTTTTCTCTGTGCGTTCGCTGTCGGTGACCTGATAAACACAAATCAATATAGTTATTAGTTAATTGATATTCATTCCCTTCTCTCTCGTCAAATTTCGTGGTCGTTATATTTCCACATAGAATGGTGATGGCTCTGCCACAGTCTGTCCTGCCGGCTGCTTTTGTTGGAGGGAAGGGAGGGAACCTTTATGTTGTTCTGCCCCCAACACATTTACGTAAAGAAGAAATATAGGTAACTGGTCACAGAACTTTGTATGGCAGATAACCTCATCCATGGCCAATGGGCCTTCTGTCACTATTTTGTTTTCTGTGTACATTTCCTTGCAAGTAGTTTTGTGGACTACACTTCACTTCCAGGTCCTTTTAGTGGATTTTAGCAGATAATAGTAGGAGAAGTAGTAGTAGTTATAGTAATAGTAGTAGTAGTAGTAACAGACCCATGGGAACACAGGTGTTTTATAGGACCAGAGAGGGGCCAAGCCCCTGGGTGCATTGAGGAGTGTTAGGAAGGAAAGATCATGGTCTGTTAGGGCAAATACGGATGTGTTTGAAGACTTAATTGTCTCGACGGTGTTGTGTTCTTTGACCCTAATTGCAAAGAAGGGAAGAGGGTGGACGGGTTGGAAATGAAGTGGCCCAAAGACGATGCATGGTGTGAGGCGGGTTAACTGTTTAAGGATAGGTAGTAGATGAGAGAGAGAGAGAGAGAGAGAGAGAGAGAGAGAGAGAGAGAGAGAGAGAGAGAGAGAGAGAGAGAGTATAATGTGATTGATGAGAAAGCCCCACCAGAGTGTGTTGAAATGGTTCGGACATAAGGCCCACCAGAGTGTGTTAATGTTGTTCGGACATATGAAGGGGACGAGAAGATAGTTTTACTGAGAGGATCAAGATGTCAGAAGTGATAAGAACAAAGGGAAGGGGAACCATGTCTGAGAATTATACACCGACCTATGAAATTCACACACCAGACCAGAAACTCAGCACGGCTCTACCCTGACGGTTGTAGCGTCTCTCGGTGAGAGATGAGGTACCAAGAACTACGATACTGACATCCTAAAGCCCAAGAACACAGCCTCATGGAAGAGCCAGAGAGACAAGAAACAAAAGAACATTTGTTAGCACACACACTGGTCCTCACTGTCCTCCCAACATCTCCGACGCTATGCTCAACACAGGATCCTTTCCCCTGAGATTTCGCCAAGCCAGGGTAACAGTGATGCTAATACTAGAAATACCAGATACTGACCCTTAAGAAATGCCGACCCATTTTCCCCTCTAGGAAGTACCGGGGAAAATATCTGAAAGAGTAATTTACCTTATATAAAGAAGGCATCTAGAAAACAACCTCTATAACCAGAATCAGCATGGATTCAGGAGGTGTAGATGCACCACTTCAACAACTGCAATCGCTGCAGGAAAAGATAATGCAGTTACTGAAAGCTAAGGAATAAACTGCACCGTTATACAAAGGGACATTAGTAAAGCCCTGGAAAAAGTGTGGACGAGGGCCCTACAGTATGAACTACAGTAACGACGCATGCCAGAAATCACTGGGTAATTTCTCTCAAATCATTGTGTAATTTCTCTTACTTAAATACGCCACAGGAACTACCAACTCCTCAACATCACGAAAATTTAATCTACTAAATGGGGTTCCCCCTCAAGGTTGCATCCTGTCACCAACGCTTTTCATAACCTACACTGCAGGTAGTTCCCACTCCGGAAGGAAACATGAGCATGGGTATGTTTAATTCTGTTAGAGCCATGCAAATAGCGTCCCTTAACTTCCCGAACACACCCACCCAGTGCAGTGGCAGTCATCCAGACTCACCAGGTTCGAAAAGGTCTGCAAGTCATAAAAAAACATTATTTAGGCGGTAAGGAGAGTAGATTAGCGTGGAAAGGGTAGAGAGTGGTGGGATGAAGAAGTAAAGTTGCTAGTGAAAAAGAATAGAGAAGCGTTCGGGCGGTACTTAACAGTGAAGGAGTGCAAATGATTGGGAAATATATAAGAGAAAGCGGCAGGTCAAGATGAAAGTGCAGGGGTTGAAAAAGAGGGCACATGAGAGTTAGGGTGAGCGATTATCAGTAATCGTTAGGGAATGCATGTGTAGTGTAATTGTATAATAGCAAGAGAATAAAGGTGTATGGTCCAAGTACAGAGGTACAAGTTTGTTGAGAGCACCTGGTAAGGTGTACAGGAGGGGAGTGATTAAGAGGATGAAGGCAGGTACAGAGCAGGTGTGGTCCAACTACAAAGGTGCAAGTTTGTTGAGAGCACCTGGTAAGTTGTATAGGAGGGGTAGTGATTAAGAGGATGAAGGCAGGTACAGAGCATCAGACTGGGAAGGAGCAGTGTGGTTTCTGAAGTGGTAGAGGATGTGTGGATCAGATGTTTGCTTTAATGAATATGTGTGAATAATACGTAGAGAAACAGATGAATTGCTATGCGGTATTGATGGATCTGGAGAAGGCATATGATAATTTTGACAGAGATGCCTTTTGGAAGGTCTTAAGAACATACGGTGTGGAAAGATAGCTGCTAGAAGCAGTGAGATGTTATTATCGAGGGTGTAAGGCTTATGTCCGAGTCGAGAGAGAGGAGAGTGATTGGTGCCTAGTGAAGGTCGGTCTGCGGCAAGGATGTATGATGTCACATTAGGTTGTTTAATTAGTTTATGGATGGGGTGGTGAGGGAGATAAATGCGGGAGTCTTAGAGAGAGGGGAGAGTATGTGGTCTGTGAGGAATGAGAGGGCCTGGGTAGTGTCAGTTGTTGTTCACCGATGATGCAACACTGGTAGCAGATTCGAGAGAGAAACTGCAGAAGTTGGTGACTGAGTTTAGAAAGGTATGTGAAATTAGGAAGTTGAGAGTAAATTTGACTCAAGCAGGGTTATTAAATCTAACAAGTCTGAGGGACAGGTTAGTTGGGGTATGAGTTTGAATGGAGAACTCTTGGAGGAAGCGAAGTGCTTTAGATAGTTGGGAGTGGACTTAGCAGCGAGTGGAATCGTGGAAGCGGAAGTGAACCTTAGGGTTAAGTGGGATAACAAAAATGGTTATGTTTGAAGGAGTAGTAGTTTCAACAATATAGGGATACGCGTAAGAGGGTAGATGTGTTGGAAATGAAATGTATGAGGACAGTTTGCGGTGTAAATTGGTTTGGTAGAGTAACTATGCACAGGTGAGAAAAATGTGTGGTAATACAGAGTGTGAGCTTGAGAGAGCAGAAGAGGGTGTTCTTTCATGGTCTGGACATATGGAGAGAAAGAGTGAAGAAAGTTGACAAAGAGGATATATGTATCAGAAGTGGAGGAACAGGAAGGCCAATTGGAGGTGGAAGGATGGAGTTAAAAAGATTTTGAGTGATCAGGGCCTGTACATAGAGGAGCGTGAGAAGCGTGCAAGGAATAGAGTGAACTGGAATGATGTGGTATACTGGGGTCGACGTGCTGTTAGTGAACTGAAACAAGGCATCCGGGGTAAACCATGGAAAGGTCTGTGGGGCCTGGTTGTGGATAGGGAGCTGTAGTTTCAGTAAAACACACAACATAGATAGATAGATAGATAGATAGATAGATAGATAGATGCATAGATTCATAGATAGATAGACAGATATATAGATAACGTTAATGAGGCGCCCTTGATGAGGGTATGGAGTTCCCGTGCCGTCTCAGCTGATACAAAACAAGTAGACATATCCAAGACGTGGACAGTAGCATGAATAAGGAACGCCCTTGATCCTCACAGAGCCTCTGAGAACTGAAAGAAGCTTCAGTCCTTCAACGAGGTACACAATGAACAATGCTCAGCTTGGCTTAGGCAATTTCCTTCCTAAACACACACACACACACACAGACACACACACACACACACACACACACACACACACACACACACACACACACACACGAGTGCAAAACTCCCTTCCCGCACAATGGAAATAAGTAGTTACACACATACACACACGGGCCCACCCGGAATGGGATCCACATAGCCTCGAATCGTGGGCGCGGTAGTCAGCCTACGCGCAGCCAAGGTGTTCATCCTTCTCTCGGAGCTGGTCGATAAACAGGTATCTGGGTTAGGCTAGGTTGTGTGTGTGTGTGTGTGTGTGTGTGTGTGTGTGTGCGCGCGCGCGCGCGCACACACGGTTAAAGATATGATACACATTTACAAGGGTAACAGACAGGCCGACACGAGCGTAAAACTCTTTCCTCGTCACATACAAATAGTCATCACAAAGATTAATCAAACCCACACATACACACTCACACACTATGACGGCAAGAAATTCATGAAAATGTAAAACACAAAGAAAATACAGTACGAGATTAGAATGCACGTGTAAGGCAAGAGAGAGAGAGAGAAGGCATGGAAAGAGTTAGTGGACCATTTATTGCTGAAAGCTAAATGCTCAGAATGAAGGAGTTATTGATTTCTGTCTTTACATCTCCATATCATTAATTACTGCATAGAATGAACTTAAGAAGACACAAAAGTTCTTGTTATGAAAGACGAAGATACACTGAGAAGTCAGCGATATGTTTATGTATAAAGAACTCCTGAAATAATTTAGATATGTTCAGTTCAAACCATCTATGTTTTCTTACTTAGAATAGCAGGGACTGAACTAAAGTTAGTAAGTCCAAAGATAAATGTTAAACAAGCTGATACAATAATGCTGGAAAAATGAAGAATGTGCACAAAGGCTTAAGCCTGAAATAAGTGTTGATATACCCTCAGGTGTCAGGAAGAAAATGTGTACAGCAGAGTTAAAGAAGAAGTCAGAGTAAAAGCAAAGCGTTGGAACGAGAGAGAGAGAAAACCACAGCGTAGTGGAACGAAGACGCAAGCGAAGGAGTTAAAGTGAAAATGAGCGAACTACAGGACATGTAGAAGGATGAACACAAAGCTCATTAAGAGAATGACTAACCAAGAAGACTGGGAAGATATTGGACAAGATCTACAGAATGAAATGGCTGGAACTAAAAAAAAAAAAATACAATTTAGCAAACTACAGAAAATAAACGACTACATTATTTGCCATAAAGGGTCAAAGTGGAGAAAATCCGTCTGTAGAACCAGAAGAAATAAACCTTTGGATGGAAAGACTATATGAAGGATCTATCAAACGTGAGAGAAAATGAAGATGATGATGCATTGGTAGAGATAACAGAGGAAGTTGAGAAGATGAAATCACACCATCTGAGGTAAGTACTGAAGCGATGGAAACAGCTCTCATGGAGGTAAGAAAAGGAGGTGAAGTCACCACGGGGATGACGAAATACCAATAGAATGTGTCACAGCAGCTGGTCCAGACGCAGCAGATTGGCTTGAGGATACATCCAACATTTCATGGAAGGTGGAAAAGACACCGCTAGACTGGTAGAAAGTTATCATTTGTCCTGTTTATTAAAACAAAGGAGAGAAGCCGAAGTGCGGAAACTGTAGAGGATTGGCATTATAGTTCTATGTATAGGGAAGACGTATGAGCGAATAACAGAACACAGATTGAGAACACAGGTAGAGGATAATTTGGAAAATTTACCAGCATGGCTTTCGACCCAACAGAGGGTCTAGTAGGGGTTAATTCCTACCCTTAAGATCACATTGGAAAAATGTTTGGAACGGAACATGAGGAGGTGTCTGGCTTTCATAGATTTAGGTAAAGCTTTCGTCAGAATGAATAGAAAACAAATAATAAAGGACGTTTAGAAGAACAGCATTATAGAACAGATATGAAATTGACAAGAATGGTAAAGAAAATGTAATACCATTATGACAGTAGGGTCAAGAATATGTAGACTGATAGTGAATGGTTCGAAGCGAAAATTGTCAGTCAGACATGGAGGAGAACCACTTCCACTTTTATTGATCATATAAATGTCTAAGAAAATTATACATAAGAGAAGATAAAGAGATACCATTAGCATATGCTGATGAGGTCACTATCATAACCGAAAACGAGAGAAACCTACTGAATGCAGTTGATAGGTGATCAGACTGTTTGAACAAAAACGGTTCGAAAATCAGTCACTGGAAAAACAGAAGTTATGAATATAACTTGAAACAGAAAAGTGGAACATGTATTCAGATCACCAGATACAACAGATGGGGATTTATCAATACTTGGAAGTCATATTTGATAATGAGAATCTACAGCAAGTGGATATAAGCAACAACAGAATTATAAAATACGATGCAAAACTTCAGTTAGCTATACCCTACACTGAAAGATAAAGATGTGCCATTGAAATGCAGAAAACAACTATGTATTCCACGATTTACCTACAGCTAAAACAAGTTGACAGACCCAAGCTGACGGTATGAGAGCACTGAGAGAAGTTAAGAGAAGGGATGAGATGAGAAACACAAAGATGGCATATAAGTGTTACATCTGTACTCCTTAAAACTGGAAGGAACCTATGGCCATGTACAGAGATTGGAAGACATGTGGTAGTTGAAGAAGTATTTGAACTGGACCCTTGAGGGAAGCGGTCCAGTAGAGATGCATTTGAGGGGATCAAGAGTTGGCTTTGAAGAAGAGGGAAAACACTGGAGGAAAGTGAAGGAAAGAGAGAGGACGAGGACTGGAACCAGTGGACACTGACACTTGAGTCTACCTGGCCTTTGGTGTGAAGAGAAATTATTATGATATTATTATTATTATTATTATTATTATTATTATTATTATTATTATTGTTGTTGTTGCTGTTGTTATTATTATTATTATTGTTATTATTATTATTATTATTGTTATTATTATTATTGTTATTATTATTATTGTTGTTGTTGTTATTATTATTATTATTATTATTATTATTATTATTATTATTATTATCATTATTATTATTATTATTATTACTATTATTATTGTTATTATTATTATGAGTAGTAGTAGTACTATTATTATTGTTGTTATTACATTATCATCATTATTATTATTACTGTTATTATTATTAATATAATTATTATTATTATTATTATTATTATTATCATTATCATTATTATTATTATTATTATTATTATTATTATTACTATCTTTAGTTATTATATTAACAACAAAATAAACTGGCAAGAATGATGATAGGGCAGTGACCACATTATGGTGTCTGGGAATGATACATCAGCTTGATGAGAATAAAAGGTGACACGCAAACCTTGGACACCAGAGAACACAGAGAACAGAACAGTGTAAGGGTGATAAGAACTTTTATGGCATAGAAAACAAATTGAGGCGATGAAGGATGTAGGCAGAGAACATATTAAAGTGAAACAGAGAAAAGCAATGCGATATAGAACACCACCTAACACCAAGGTGACATAGAACAGTCCATGCATCATAGCGACACAGAGAACAACATAAACCATAGTAACATGGAACACACCTTATAGCATAACGCAAAACAAAGCATAGACCATAGTGACACAGAAGACAGACTGAACAAATAACGAACCCCAGTGACATAGACCAAGACGCAAGAAGTGTTTCTTAGAAGACAGCAAAGTGTCAAAGAATGCTTCAGTTGACAAAGAACATGCCTGAGAGACAAAGAAAGAAGGGGTCAGAAAACACACCATGGAGGTAAAAAAAATAGATTATGGTAACAAAGATAACACTGTGCAACAAATTAACGCGGAGCAGAGGACACGCTGTGCTGGCTGAGAACAGATTATGGTAGCAAAGAACATCCTGTGTGGCGAAGAACAACCTACGGTGGCAAAGAACACACTAAGACAAATGACACACTAAAGGAGCACAACCCATTCTATGACTGTGGACCACACTCGAGTGTGGCACAGAACACACTGTGATTGTGATGAATATTCCGATGTGACAAAGAGCACTTTGATGGTAGAGAACACTAGGATCCCACAGAAGACATTACCAATGCAAGGAACGCTCTGAAGTGTCATAGAACACACTGATGTGACAAAGAACACACTCTGGTCGTCGGGGATTCTCTGACAAGACAGAGAACACATCCCGGTAGCAGAGACAACACAAAAAAAAGATGCAAAAAGAAGAATTTATGGCGTCCCGAAACACACGAATTTTGACTGGGAAAACAGCAGGATGTTGTGGCGAGATCGCACTAGGAAGATGAAGAACACACGGAGGTGACACAGAACATTCAGATGACACGGAGAACAGCACGATAACAGTAAGCACATCCTTGTTGATATAGAACACACAGAGATGACATAGAACAAATTATGGTGACTGAGAACAGTCCACAGTGGTTGGGGAGAGTACTTAAGATGATAGAAAACACGCGAACATAAGAACATTTTCTGTGAGGGCAGAGAACACGGAGTAGCACAACACACCAGAGTAACATAGAACAAAAGACACAAGAACACATCTTGTAGCTGTAAATCAAGTAAGATGACACGAAGAATCTTGTGTTGACATGGAACACAACACACAACACAGGCGAAGTAGAAAAACGATATTTCTCAGAGGGAACAAGATGTGTTAGAACGTGTACGACACACACTCCACGCGTCGTACATAATTCGTGAAGGCATTGTAACACTGCGAGCACATCAGGTCACACTGGATACACTTTAGGTGGCCAGTTAGCGTGTCACACCGAAGCTGTAACACTCTATGTCTGCGGGGAGGAAACGTAACAGCGACGAAGACGATGACTGGCACTCGTCCCAGAGAGTCAGTCATCATGGTGTGGTGACTGGCGGAGAGACAACTGACTGACTGAATGACTTAGTCCAGCACCGTAAAACAGTCACCGGTCGGTCATCCTCCAGATTATGCCTAGCGATGCGATGGCAGTCCTAAGGTGGCACTAACTTGGTGGCTTGGGAAGGTTAGGTCGCTATGTGCCAAAACATGTTCCGTGAGGCAAGGGAAACCCACGTCTCTCTCTCTCTCGCTTCACACACACTCTCTCTCTCTCTTTTTCTCTCTTTCCCCTCCAAAAATAGGTACAAATCTTCGTCGCAATCAGATAATCACTCGTTCTCTACTACCTGCGTCCATTGAACTGTACATTTTTTGTCTCCTTTTTTTTTTTTTTTTAAATCCCAAGGCATTCATTGGTCATCTTTCCAATCCCTTCAGAGGGAAGGAAGGAAACGACCCAAGGGGCCGGGGGCCTGACGACCCATGATCACCGTGACCTACCTCCTGAACTGTGGTGGTGACCTTTGATGTTATTTTGTTTAGATCCATGTTGGTCATCGGCAGAGCCATCATTCATGACGACACCACTGTGGCCAGAGTCGGAGGAGGAGGAGGAGGAGGAGGTGGGGATGGTGGTGTGGGGGGGCGTCGTCACTACACTGTGTTACAAGATCGAGACCGCAACTCAAGAAGCCATAGTTATACTGAGGGGTTGCAAACACGGCGGCATGGTGGCTGGGGAACGGGGGCGGTGGTGGGCGGCACTGGTGCGAGCACGGAGCAGACTGACGGCCCACCTCCCAACACAGACAAGTTCCTCGTACGGAGGAGTGAGTCTCCACACGCCGCCACACACACACACACACATACACACACACACACACACACACACACACACACACACAGACACACACACACACACACACACACACACACACGCACACACAGACACACACACACACACACACACACACACACTCCACGCTGATCAATAATGGACTGTGCTTCCCCCCCCACTCCCTCAGCATCACTCGTGGCCTCACCTGGGGAAGTTTGTGGGTCACCTGTGGCTAAAAGAGGGGCTAGATAAAGCATGTGATCCAGTGGTGGAAGCGGCGGGAAGAGAAGGGGGGGCGGGGGGGGAGGTGATGTTTAGGGCGGGAGGAGGGGGTGCCTCCGGTGGAAAGCGGCTGCTTAGGGGCGCATGTGTGTAGTGGGGACAGTCTGGCTTGGGCGTAAACACGGTGCCTCGCTCGCTCGCTCGCTCGCTGGCCAGCCACCCAGGGAGGCGTGCAGCCAGCCAGGCCTCTCCCTCGCGCGCCGCGTGCACTTCCAAGCCAACAACAAACTTGGACGTGCAGGCACCTCAGTCCCTGGGAAATGTTGTGGGTGGGCTGAGGCAGACATGTCCAGAGAGGTGACGAGTTGAGGGGATTTGAGGACGGCGCGATCCTGGGAACGACGGTACGATACGATCTTGGGGAATGACGGTACGATACGATCCTGGGGAACGACGGTACGATACGATCGCGGAGTTTGATAGTACGATGCAATCCTAGAGAACGACGATACGATACGATACTATCTTGGAGCACGACGGTACTGTACTAGAACACGATGATACGATCCTTGAGAAATACGGTACAATGTTGGAGCACGACGGTACGATCCTTAAGCACGACAGTACGATCCTTGAGCAAGACGGTACAATCATGGAGCACAATGGGTAGACCTCGGAGCACGACCAGACGACCCTTTAGCCGTACGGTACGACCCATAAAGAGGACAGAACGACCCTTGTATATGATAGCCTGGCCTTAGACTTGTCTCCTTCTCATACTCAAGGATCGTACCGTCGAGCTCATGGGTCGTGCCGTCGTGCCCAAGGCTAGTACCGTAGACCGTCGTGTTCAAGGATCGTACCGTCGTGCTCAGAAGTCGTACTGTAGACCGTCGTGTTCAAGGATCGTAGGCCGTCGTGCTCAGGAGTCGTACTATAGACCGTCGTATTCAGGGATCATTTATCGTGCTTAGGGGTCGTGCTGTCGTGCTCAAAGGTAGTACTCTAGGCCGTCGTGTTCAGGGATCATCCTGTCGTGCTCAAGGTTCATCCTGGCACCGTCGTGGTCAAGTATCGTAACACCGTCGTACTCGAGAGATTAAGGCTCGTGCCGTGGACAGATGTGTCCAAGGCTCGTACCGTCGTGTTCGAGGGTCGTGCCGTCGTGCTCAAGGATCGTACCCTCGTGCTCAAAGATCAATCCGTCGTGCTCAAGGATCGTACCCTCGTGCTCAAGGATCGTATGGTCATGCTCAGGAGATCAAGGAGAGAGAGAGAGAGAGAGAGAGAGAGAGTCGTGGAGAGTGAGTAATGTCAACGTGTCGTCCGGATGATCAATGTACCCAGATTGTTGCCATCCTCACCAGCCGGGATTAATACGATCAGAATAGATGTGTTCTTTATAATCATAGCTCAGTTAATACCCTCACTGGTCATCGCACCATCAGATGTGTAGATGATTAATGATGTAAATCATCCTGGGAGAGAAATGGCCTAATGAACAGTTGCGAAAACACTGAACCGAACGTGAACAGGCTTTACCTTAGTTCATCCTTGGAAAGTAATGGTACATGAAATGAATATGTTTTATTATTATTATTATTATTATTATTATTATTATTATTATTATTATTATTATTATTTATATATATATATTTTTTTATCATACTTTGTCTCCCGCGTTAGCAAGGTAGCGCAAGGAAACAGACGAAAGAATGGCCCAACCCATCCACATACACATGTATTTACATACACGTCCACACACGCACATATACATATCTATACATTTCAACGTATACATACATATACATACACAGACATATACAGATATACACATGAACATATTCATACTTCCTGCCTTCATCCATTCTCATCGCCACCCCGCCACACATGAAATGGCACCCTCCTTCCCCCCGCGCGCGCACGCGCGCGAGGTAGCGTTAGGAAAATACAACAAAGGCCACATTTGTTCACGCTCAGTCTCTAGCTGTCATGTGTAATGCACCGAAACCACAGCTCCCTTTCCACATCCAGGCCCCACACACTTTCCATGGTTAACCCCAGACACTTCACATGCCATTGACATTGACAATCCATTGACAGCACGTCGACCCCGGTACACCACATCGTTCGAATTCATTCTATTCCTTGCACGATCTTCACCCTCCTGTACGTTCAGGCCCCGATCGCTCGAAATCTTTTTCTCTCCATCCTTCCACCTCCAATTTGGTCTCACACTTCTCCTCGTTTCCTCCACCTCTGACAACTATATCCTTTTTGTGAATCTCTCCTCACTCATTCTGTCCATGTGACCAAACCAATTCAATAAACCCTCTTCTGCTCTCTCAACCACACTCTTTTTATTTCCATACATCTCTCTTGCCCTTTCATTACTCACTCGATCAAACCACCTTACACTACATATTGTCCTCAAACACTTCATTTCCAACACATCCACCCTCCTCCGCACAAGCCTATTTATAGCCCATACCTCGCAACCATATAACATTGTTGGAACCACTATTCCTTCAAACATACCCATTTTTGCTCTCAGAGATAACGTTCTCGCGCCTTCCACACATTCTTCAACGCTCACAAAACCTACGTCCCCTCCCCCACCGTGTGACTCACTTCCGCTTCCATGGTTCCATCCGCTGTTAAATCCACTCCCAGATATCTAAAACACTTCACTTCCTCCAATTTTTCTCCATTCATACTGACCTCCCAATTAATTTGCCCCTCAACCCTACTGAATCTAATTACCTTGCTCTTATTCACATTTACTCTCAGCTTTCTTCTTTCGCACACTTTACCAAACTCAGTCACCAACTTCTTCAGTTTCTCACCCGAATCAGCCACCAGTGCTGTATCATCAACGAACAACAACTGACTCACTTCCCAAGCCCTCTCATCCACAACAGACTGCATACTTGCCCCTCTCTCCAAAACTCTTGTATTCACCTCCCTAACAACCCCATCCATAAACAAATTAAACAACTATGGAGACATCCCGCACCCCTGCCGCAAACCAACATTCAATGGGTACCAATCACTTTCCTCTCTTCCTACTCAAACACATGCCTTACATCCTTGATAAAGACTTCTCACTGCTTCTAGCAACTTAACTCCCACACCATATACTCTTAATACCTTCCACAAAGCATCTCAATCAACTCTATCATATGCCTTCTCCAGATCCATAAATGCTGCATACAAATCCATCTGCTTTTCTAAGTATATCTCACATACGTTCTTCAAAACAAACACCTGATCCACACATTCTTTTCCACTTCTGAAACCACACTGCTCTTCCTCAATCTGATGCTCCGTATATGCCTTTACCCTCTCAGTCAACACCCTCCATTAGATTTCCCACGAATGCTCAACAGACTTATACCTCTGTAATTTGAACCCTCACTTTTATCCCAGTGGCACTATGCATGCATTCCGCCAATTCTCAGGCACTTCACCATTAACCATACATACATTGAATATCCTTACCCACCAGTCAACTACACTGTCGCCCCCTTTTTTAATAAATTCCACTGCAATACCATCCAAGCCCGCCGCCTTGCCGGCTTTCATCTTCTGCTAAGCTTTCACTACCTCTTCCCTGTTTACCAACCATTCTCCCTGACCCTCTCATTTCGCACATCGCCTCAACCAAAACACCCTGTATCTGCCACTCTTATCATCAAACACATTCAACAAACCTTTCAAATACTCTCCCCATCTCCTTCTCACTTCACCACCACTTGTTATTACCTCCCCATTAACCCCCTTCACCGATGTTCCCATTTGTTCTCTTGTCGTACGCACTTTGTTTACCACCTTCCAAAACATCTTTTTATCCTCCCTAAAATTTAATGATACTCTCGCACCCCAACTTTCATTTGCCCTCTTTTTCACCTATTGCACCTTTCTCTTGACCTCCTGCCTCTTTCTTTTTTTACACATCCGAGTCATTCACACTATTTCCCAGCAAAAATCGTCCAAACGCCCCCCTCTTCTCTTTCACTAACAATCTTCCTTCTTCATCCCACCAATCATTACCGTTTTTGATCTGCCCACCTCCCACCTTTCTCATGCCACACGCATTTTTTTTTTTCTTTTGCGCAAGCTATCACTGTTTCTCTATATTCATCCCATTCCTCCACATTCCCCTTACGTCATTTGCTCACCTTTTTCCATTCTGCACTCAGTCTCTCTGGTACTTTCTCACACTAATCTCCTTTCCAAGCTCACTTACTCTTACAATTCTCTTCACCCCAACATTTTCTCTATTTTCTGAAAAACTTGTTGTCTACAAATCTTCACCTTCGCTTGCACAAGATAATGATCAGACATCCCTCCAGTTGCCCCTCTCAGCATATTAACATCCAAAAGTCTCTCTTTCACGCGCCTATCAATCAACAAGTAGTCCAATAACGCTCTCTGGCCATCTCTCCTTCTTACATACGTATACTTATGTGTATCTTTCTTTTTAAACCAGGTATTCCCAATCACCAGTCCTTTTTCAGTACACAAATCTACAAGCTCTTCACCATTTCCATTTACAACACTGAACACCCCATGTACACCAATTGTCCCCTCAACTGCCACATTACTCACCTTTGCATTCAAATCACCCATCACTATAACCCGGTCTCGTGCATCAAAGCTGCTAATACACTCACTCTGCTGCTCCCAAAATACTTGCTCTCATGATCTTTCTTCTCATGCCCAGGTGCATATGCACCAATAATCACCCATCTCTCTCCATCCACTTTCAGTTTTACCCATATCAATCTAGAGTTTACTTTCTTACACTCTATCACATACTCCCACAACTCCTGCTTCAGGAGTAGTGCCACTCCTTCCTTTGCCCTTGTCCTCTCACCAACCCCTGACTTTACTCCCAAGACATTCCCAAACCCTTTACCCTTGAGCTTCGTTTTACTCAGAGCCAAAACATCGAAGTTCCTTTCCTCAAGCATACTACCTATCTCTCCTTTTTTGTCATCTTGGTTACATCCACACACATTTAGACTCCTGTTTCCCCTTTTAGAAATTATTATTATTATTATTATTATTATTATTATTATTATTATTATTATTATTATTATTGTTATTATTATTATTATTATTATTATTATTATTATTAATGATAATAATAATGATAATTATGATAATACTGATAATAATGATAATAATAATAATAATAATAATAATGATAATGATAATGATAAACAAAGCAAAAAAAAATAATGATAATGATAATGATAATGATGATGATGATAATAATGATAATAATGTATATTATCATCATCATTATTATTATTATTATTATTATTATTATTATTATTATTATTATTATTATTATTATTATATCAAACATTACCTCGGTTGTCAACACTGACAAATTAACTTGTATGCAAATTAGCTGAGGTATCTCTCGTGGGTGAACGTGAGTCAGACCCGCTTATGTGGAGCAGAGAATTTGTCACGGACTGAATGAAGTCTGACAGACGCGTGATGTTCGTCCACGTCTTAAACCCACGAGCGAGTCCGTGGCTGACACTGGGTTGTTGATGACTTCATTAAGAAGAAGAAGAAGAAACAGCTGAATTATCTTTCTTTATCTTAGTCACGTCCTTTATCTTTCGTATCTTTATTTTCAACAGTATGGATTTCATGAAAGTAATTTAGGATCTTTGAGCACGACGGTACGACCCTTGAACACGACGGTACGACCCTTGGACACGACGGTACGACCCATGTGCATGATGATGCGACCTTTGAGCACGACGGTGCGACCCTTGAGCACGACGGTAGAACCCTTGAGCACGACGGTAGAACCCTTGAGCACGACGGAACGACCCTTGGCCACGACGGTACGACCTTTGAGCACGACAGTACGACCCTTGAGCACGACGGTACGACCCTTGGCCACGACAGTACGACCCTTGGCCACGACAGTACGACCCTTGAGCACGACGATACGACCCTTGGCACGACGGTACGACCTTTGGCCACGACGGTACGACCCTTGAGCACGACGGTACGATTCTCGGGGATGGTAAGGAACAAGCCGCCGTGCCCGAGGGTCGTTTCGTCGTTCCGTCGTGTGAAGGGTCGCACTCTCGTGCTGAAGGGTCGCCTCGTCATGTACAAGGGTCGTTACCTTAGTTATGGGTCGTTACGGCCGTGCTCAAGGGTCGTTACCGTTGTGCTCAAGCGTCCAACCATCGGGCTTTAGGGTTATCACGTCGTGCTTGAGGGGTCGTACTGTCGTGTTTGAGGGGTCGTAAGGTCGTGTTTGAGGGGTCATACCGTCGTGTTTGATGGGTCGTACTGTCGTGTTTGAGGGGTCGTACCGTCGTGTTTGAGGAGTCGTACCGTCGTGTTTGAGGGTTCGTACTGTCGTGTTTGAGGGGTCGTACTGTCGTGTTTGAGGGGTCGTACCGTCGTATTTGAAGGGTCGTACTGTCGTGTTTGAGGGGCCGTACTGTCGTGCTTGAGAGGCCGTACTGTCGTGTTTGAGGGGTCGTACCGTCCTTGCTTGAGGGGCTGTACCGTCGTGTTTGAGGGGTCGTACCGTCGTGTTTGAGGGGTCGTTCTGTCGTGCTTAAGGGGTCGTACTGTCGTGTTTGAGGGTCGAACCGTCCTGTTTGAGGGTCGTACCGTCGTGTTTAAGGGGTCGTACCGTCTTGTTTGAGGGGTCGTATTGTAGTGTTTGAGGGGTCGTACCGTCGTGTTTGAGGGGTCGTACCGTCGTATTTGAGGAGTCATACCGTCGTGCTTGAGGGATCGTACTGCCGTGCTTGAGGGGTCGTACCATCGTGTTTGAGGGATCGTACCGTCGTGTTTGAGAGGTCGTACCGTCGTGTTTGAGGGGTCGAACCGTCGTTTTTCAGGGGTCGTACCGTCGTGTTTGAGGGGTCGAACCGTCGTGTTTCAGGGGTCGTACCGTCGTGTTCGAGGGGTCGCACCGTCGTGTTTCAGGGGCCATACCGTCGTGTTTGAGGGGTCGTACCGTCGCGTTAATTCACTGCTCAGTCACTTGATCGTGACGCAAATTGTTCAACGTTGAGGAGCGCATGCGTGGCCTGGCTGGCGTGAGTACTGTCCACTGTGTTGGGAGGAGATGCATGACGTAGCCGTCCCTGGCACTCCCTGCTCCCGCTGGGGGCGTGTGTGTGTGTGTGTGTGTGTGTGTATCTGTGTGTGTATCTGTGGGTGTGTTTTTATCTGTGTTTGTGGGTGTGTGTGTTTGTATGTGTATCTGTGTGTGTGTGTGTGTGTGTGTGTGTGTGTGTATCTGTGTGTGTTTGTGTGTGTATCTGTGGGTGTGTTTTTATCTGTTTTTGTGGGTGTGTGTGTTTGTATGTGTATCTGTGTGTGCGTGGGTGGGTGTGTGTGTGTGTGTGTGTGTGTGCGTGTGTGTGTGTGTGTGTGTGTGCTCGTTCTAGTACCCTTCCTCCCAGGGACCGTGTAAGGACAGCAGGAGAGGTGAGGAGGGAGGGAAAGCAGGAGGGGTGTGTGTGGGGAGTGTGCCTTCCTACATCATTAGTATCCTCCCTCCCTCCTCCGCTCTGCAGTCACAGGATAGGAGCGGGTCCACGACCCCTCAGTACTCCCCGCGCCCCCGCTGCAGTACCTAGCACACCGGAGTCTCCGTCTCCCCTCTCCCCACTTCCCCATCCTCCCCCCGGAGTCGGGTATTTGGCACTCTTCCTCCCCGTGTCTCCCCCCGGCGTCACACTGTCCCTCCTCCTCCTCCTCCTCCTCCCGCAGTTCTCCCCTGACCCCAGCAGGCCACAGGCATAGAGGGGCTCTGTCTCACGTCTCCCCGTCTACCAAACATTACTTGACGCTCCGCCTCCCACACACACACACACACACACACACACACACACACACACACACCTACTGCAGGTGGCTCAGCCTCGCTGCTGCAAGATCTGACGCCACCAGCCTGCCCTGACCTGCCCTCTTCCCCTCACATACCGTGACCACTATCACGCTGGCCAACTCAGTCCTCCTACATAGATCATCCTCCAGGGGTTCGTATGTGCTCACCAGCAGGCGTGTCGATCCCTTGCTTACATAGACCGATGGTTGCTCCCTGGCTGATGGTGAGGCTGGCGCGACTTGTGCTGCACTACAGCAACATCGTTCACCAGAGAAGTACAGTGTAATTGACCCCAAATCCTTCCACTGTGAACTGTGCAGTCTATATATTCTCATGGCGGTGAGATACGTAGTCCAGCTCCGAGACGTCTGTCACTGTAATCCTCTGTTTCCACAATCACCTCTCTGGCCTCTCCCTAGATGATGTGAGGAGCTTCTTCACGTCTCCCCGTGGAAGTCTGAGATGATAGGTCAGTATAGCCATTGTCTAAAGATGCTCTCGAACGCTACCCACAATCGTCATGACTGTGTTGGTAACCTTGCTAAAAATGGCTATATGTTCCCACTCCCTTGCACCTTACACTTGCCTGAACTAGGGCCATGTTTCGCGCCGTTCTTATAGCAGCAGTCCATAATGACTTAAGTCTCCTAGGAGATGGTGAAACACCTTACAGCTGTAGGATCAAACATGCGTATCGGTGTGGCCCCAGGAAATGCCAATGTGGGAGACATCGAAACTTTCCTAGACTGTGTGATACAGTCACTCCCAGAATACGTCTAGGCTACAGGTACATCGGGAAAGTTACAGGAACGTATGACCACAGTTATTCTGAGTGTCGTCTCCTCTGTTCTGCTCTGCTCGTGACACACAAACTTCGAAACTTTTCAGGAGAGTGTGAGACACTCACTCCCACACCGGCTGGATTACGGGGCTACGGGTACATATGGAAAGGTACAAAAGTCTTTGACAATAGGCATTCCCATTGTCTTCTTTGCTCTTTTCCTGATACACAGACAGGTAGATATTATGTTGCTGTGGCCTAAGATTGGTGACTTAGGTCCCAGGCTCATTGCTCTGATTCTGATAATCTTGAGGATATTCTCAAGATATAACTCAAGTTATAACTCAAGTCTATGTATTGAGTTATAACTTGTATCATCTCTTGTCTTTTTCACCATCACTGTCTTAATGTATCCTGTAATCATTCTGTATCATTTACCAGTGTCAGTACATTTACGAATGTCAGTATATGCTGTATGTTATTTACACTGTATATGACGTACTCTGCCACCTCTTTTGTATTCCAGTATTGCTAGAGCCCTTGTGTTCTGTATGGTATACGTGTTATACGTACCTGAGTGTACTCTGATGACCTGTCTGTATGCATCCCAAGCCCTCTGTCGTGTCATCACTAGTCTTAGTAACTTCGTTGTTCCCTCTTACCCAGTGGCACGAGGACACTCTAGGTCACTGGGCCCACCTGCCGCCCTCACATGTCGACGTATTGCACCTGCTGTGCGCTCTGTGCTTGCCTCCACCCACTCCCTGCTATACCCCCTTCATCCACGCTATCATGGAAACGCTTTGTTTCTGTAGACTTTGACGAATAAAACCTTTTTGATTAATTGAACTGATAATCCTAGCCCTGTAGCCTCAGGTGGGAGGGAGTAGGATGGTCGTGTATCTCTCTCTGCCCAGCCCCTGGTAGGTAGTCCCGTGTTGGGGAGATTCCAATATCCCTCCCACCAAGCTTTATGCAACCCACATTGGGAGTTAGATTCTCTGTGTGCGTCCCCAACTCAGCAGCCCGAGGATATGGGAGATCCGCCGCCACAGTGGTCCTAACCTCGTCACCACATATCCTATGGTCCCGGACTCGACAGGAAGGATCGCAGCCTCCAGACATTACGGTCAGAGGATGCAGGACTTCGCTCCTGATTCCACAATGTAGTTCCTGTAGCTTTCCCGATGCACCTGTTACCTAGAAGTATTCTGGAAGTGACTGTATCAAACAGTCAAGGAAAGTTTTGATGTCTCACACACTGGCATTTCCTGGGGCCACACCGACATATATATATATATATATATATATATATATATATATATATATATATATATATATATATATATATATAAATATATAAATATATATATATATATATATATATATATATATATATATATTATATAATAAATATATAAATATATACATATATATATATATTTTTTTTTTTTTTTTTTTTTTTTTTTTTTTTTTTATACTTTGTCGCTGTCTCCCGCGTTTGCGAGGTAGCGCAAGGAAACAGACGAAAGAAATGGCCCAACCCCCCCATACACATGTACATACACACGTCCACACACACAAATATACAAAACCTACACACTTTTTTCACCATCATGCTTAATGTCCTGTAATCATTCTGATCAACCTGTAGTACATCTTACCAATTCATTATGCTGTCTGTTCACTTACATGTATATGACGTACTCGCCACCTCTTTTTATTCCATTATTCTAACTCCTTGTGTCTCTATTTCTGTTCTACGTCCGACTTACTTGATACCTCTGTAATCATCCTCAACCTCTGTCATGTCCATCAACAGTCTTAGTAACTCGTTTTTTCCCATCTACCTCACAGCACTTAGGTCTACTGGGCACCACCTCACCCCACATGTCCGTCACTTATTGCACCTCTCCTGCGCACTCTTCTTGCCTCCACCCATCCCTCTATACACCATTTAATCCACTCTTCAAATACGCTTTGTTTCTGTAACGTTTACGAATCAACACTTTTTGAATAATTGACTACTAATCCTTGCCCTGTTCCATCCGCGTGGAAGACATAGATGTACGTTATCTCTCTCCTCACCACCCCAATGTGTAAGCTAGTCCTATTGGGTATTCACATATCCTCCTACCAACTTTATTGCACCCACATTTGGATCGTACATTTCTGTGTGCTCCCCATATCCGCCCCAGAGGTATCATAGCGAACACACTGCCACTTCCTAACCTCGTCACCACAAAGCTCTATGGCTCCCGGATACTCACAAAGATCGCCCATCCATACAATTACGCATGGAGAATACAGACCTCGCTCCTGAATTCACACAATGTATTTCCCCTGTACTATTCACCATGCCTTATACCTGAAATAATTTTGACTGTTCAATATATATATATATATATATATATATATATATATATCTTCGATGACTTCTCTTCGATGACGAAGCTAGGACGCCATTTGGTAAACATGTGATTGTCCAAAACATACATGTATGTTTTGGACAATCACATGTTTACCAAATGGCGTCCTAGCTTCGTCTCTTCGATGTATATCAACTGACTTATATTTCCCTCTTGTGTCTCCCCTAATGATGTGATTATTACACGAAAGTGCACTTGGGAACTTATCGTGTTTCATTTTCCCCGTGGACTCATAGGAATATCTTGATCACGCGGAAAATTGTGATCCTTTCCAGTATATATATATATATATATATATATATATATATATATATATATATATATATATTATGTTTTTATTCCTGGGGATAGGGGAGAAAAAATACTTCCCACGTATTCCCTGCGTGTCGTAGAAGGCGACTAAAAGGGGAGGGAGCGGGTGGCTGGAAATCCTCCCCTCTCTTTTTTTTTTTTTTTTTTTAATTTTCTAAAGGAAGGAACAGAGAGGGGGGCCAGGTGAGGATATTCCCTCTAAGGCCCAGTCCTCTGTTGATAACGCTACCTCGCTAATGCGGGAAATGGCGAATAGTACAAAAAAAAGAAAAAAGATAATATATATATATATATATATATATGTGTGTGTGTGTGTGTGTGTGTGTGTGTGTGTGTATAGCTTGGTGGGAGGGATATTGGAATCTCCCCAACACGGGACTACCTACCAGGGGCTGGGCAGAGAGAGATACACGACCATCCTACTCCCTCCCACCCGAGGCTACAGGGCTAGGATTATCAGTTCAATTAATCAAAAAGGTTTTATTCGTCAAAGTCTACAGAAACAAAGCGTTTCCATGATAGCGTGGATGAAGGGGGTATAGCAGGGGGTGGGTGGAGGCAAGCACAGAGCGCACAGCAGGTGCAATACGTCGACATGTGAGGGCGGCAGGTGGGCCCAGTGACCTAGAGTGTCCTCGTGCCACTGGGTAAGAGGGAACAACGAAGTTACTAAGACTAGTGATGACACGACAGAGGGCTTGGGATGCATACAGACAGGTCATCAGAGTACACTCACCTTGCCCATATTTCTGTCTTTTTTTTTTTTGCCTGTTTCATCCACACCTTGGCTGCTTGTGTTCAGTCCACAAACATACAATCTCTCTATCTCACAATAACACTTGAAAACCCGTAACTCATACGCTTCCTTCCTCATACGTAATTTTCCAACTGTGAGTGCTACAGAATGTCGCTAAGTACTCCTTTCTCCCTCCACTTGACACACTTACATCCTCTCACGTCAGTATCTCCTTACTTATCCTCTCCATATGTCCAAACACATCCTGTTTTTTTCTCTCAGTTGTACTCCGCTTACCACCACATCTCTCTCTTACCCTGTTTTTCCTTAATCGATCAACCCTCCACACACCACTGATTGCCTTTGAATATTCCATGTTCGACATGTGTCTCCTCTTCCTCACTTTTGCATTCCGTGCACATGACTCACATCCGTGTGGCACCATCAGGACTGCTATACAGTCAATCATACCCATCCATACTCTCAAAGTCAGTGACCTCTTTTTTTTCCCCTCGCTCTCCAATGCACGCAGGACCTTAGCTCCTTCACTCTCTCTCTCTCTCTCCTTCTGTGGTTTACTTCAACCTTCATTGTTCCATTCGCTGCTATATCCACTATTAGGTATCTAAAACTCATCACGTCCTCCAGGCTCTCTATGTGCAGACTTATCCTTAAAGCATCCTGTCTCTCACCGCTGCTGAATCTCACTCTCAGCAGACTGTATTTACGTTAACTCTCAACTTCCTCCTTTCACACACTTTTCCAGTCTCAGACACCAGCTTCTGCAGTTTCTCACTCGAGTCTGATGCGAGAGATGTGTTATCTGCAAACAGCCGTCGGTTCATCTCCCCCTCCCCCCCCACTTCCCCTCGCCCCAGCGGACTATAGACCTGTCTCACTCATCAAGACTCGTGCATTTGCCTCCCTCGCCTCCCCATTCATAAATAGATTAGGCATCTATGGTGGCATCTCACACCCATGACCCACCTTTCACGGAAACCACTCATCCTTTCCCACTTGTGAGGAAATTCCATTGCAACTCTTCACCAGAAATCGAATTTTATTCTTATATCCTTCAGAGTCTTGTAGCCTTGAGGGGAGACGCTTTCTCAAGGTTGTTCAAGCAGGCAGCTGGAGTAACCCTGGGTGACGCACTCCCTCCCATCCTGTTTAATGTTTACCCTGACGATTAGAATGTAACTCCAGGTGGGGAGAGAGACGGTGGAGGATCCATGATAAATACATCTCTTAGGAGTCTAAACGTCATCTCGATGACCTCTAGTCATATACTTTCCATATATATATTTCCCATCATTTCACCAAGCGCTTCCCGGCTATCTGTAGCTCATCATGGTATGATTCCTACAGGCGCTGTCGAACCTCCGTGTACGGTAATACCTTCAACGAATTCTTAAGCTCGAATGCTTACGGTAAACAGAGTTTTTGAAGGCTCACTTTTGCTGATATCTTCTTACCTGCCTGCCGTAGAAGGAGACTGGGAGGGGGGGGGGGGGGGATTTGGAACTCCTCCCTTCCTGTATTACTTTCCAAAAGAAGGAGCAGAGCAAGGTGCCAAGTGTGGATTTATTGTTTCTATAAGGTTCAGTCTTCTGTTCTTGACGCTACTCGCTCACGGGGAAACAGCATATGAATATATACACAGGGCATGGGTTAACATACCCTTATCAGAAGCCATTACGGGTGAATGAAATAACGTGAGAGGAAGATGAGAACAGTCAGGACTCAACAAGTGTGTGCAGACCTGACACTTAAAGGTAGAAAGGCTTTGGGAAGAAGGGAAGACGAATGAAGGAGGAGTATTCTACAGCATAGCTGTTTGAGAAAAGAACGTGTCATAATGGTCAATCCTCGAGTACAGGTCTCCACACAGGGGGTATAGGAAGCAGCAACAACACACTAGTGTCTTGGGTACAAGCTTTTCGAGACGAGGACACGTGAAGACGGCTCACGAGACCAGTGGCCAAGCTAAAAGCAGCAACATCGCGAGGTACAGGAAAGGATAGTTAACGGGAGATGATGTCAGGAGGTTTAATGAGACTGAAGGCTTTGGATTCCAGTTTGATCAGTTAAGAGGTGGAGGAGGAACCACCCCTGTTGTGTGACCAGTACACCACACAGAGGCGAATATGAAATATCTGCTGACAAGATGGATGTATATGGCACCTATACAACATTCCCAGCTTTTGGGAAGCAGACTTTATGATGTTGATTACGTGGGGTTTCTGTGGACACACTTCGCGTCAGCCACAATAATAGTGTCTTTATGTGAGTCTGCAGATAAAGCAGTTCCTCTCTGATATTTTCAGCTAAAGAATCCATAGATATTATACTTAATGAGCATAGGAGTACAAGGTAATACCTGATAGTCTTTGACTTGGTTATCTGCTGAAGGACAGTGCCTGGTGTTCCATGCAAAGAAGAGATAACAAGATCTGATGGTCCTTGAAGATACTATGTAACTGGTTACACCACATGGGAGAGCAAGATAACGAAAGAC